>NC_139549.1:2071881-2233267 GCF_965153285.1 Podarcis tiliguerta
AAGAAAGATTTGCTGCTGTGTTCAGGTCCTACTTGTGGGCTCTGCACTGGCATCTGATTGGCCACTGTGGAAACAGGAAACTGGACTGGAAAGGCCATTGGCCTGATGCAGCGACAGAGCACTTCCTATGTTCCTATTATAGCTAAGTTCAACTGTCACTCTCAGAAGCAGGGGCCAATCAGAGTTGGCAGTACTGGACTGGGTGGACCAATCACCAGTCAAAGGCAGCTTCCTATATTCTTGTTTCAAGAGCTCACAGCTTAGGAGTAGAACACATTTTTTTTTTGCATGTAGGAGATCCCTGGTCCAACCCCTGGGATCTCTGGTTCAAAAAATAAAAATTAAAAAATTGGGATTTTAGGTAATGGGAAAGAAAAAGAGACCCAGTCCAATTAAGCAGAACTGGACTAGAATGGATCAGACCTGGCATTATTAAATTCTAGTTCTGAATTCTAGAAATTGAAAGCTGAGGCAGTTAAGATGAAAGGCTTGTTCACATGTTACATTGAACACAGATACAAGCTGTCTCTACATGTTTACAATAGTGTGAAAGAGTGTAACTTGTTGAACAGCTCAATGAATTGTGTATGCAGAGACTGTGCACCCATTGCACATTGCATGTGAATAACCTATGAATGTACGGCTCATCTTGGTGCATACTTGTTTAGTCGTTTAGACGTGTCCTACTCTTTGTGACCCCATGGACCAGAGTAAGTCTTCCACTGCCTCCCGCAGCTTGGTCAAACTCATGTTCGGAGCATACAGAGGTACACAAACTGTACGCTTGTTGGAGGTTACATGTGAGTAACATAGAAGGGTGAAACTCAACTAGCTGTGTACAGAGGTACACCGGTGGTACGCTAGTTGAAAGCAACCAGCAATGTTTATCTTTCTATAAGCCAATTTGAGGTGGTGGTGGTGTTGTTTTTGCAATCAAACGTTGTACACATTTTATTCAATAAAATAATGAATAAGATAATAGCAGACAGGTGTACAGCTCACCTGGTTGGGTACAGAGGTTCACAGCCCTCGCTGAGTGCAAAGTGTAACTACTAAGATGTAAAACCTGTACTCAAGTATCGTAAGTGTTCCTCTAGTTGAATGTGCACCATCTGCTCCAGGTGAGATGCCTCTGTTGTTCCAGGGAAGCAGCCGAGCAAGTTTAAGGATGTGTGGGCTGTGAAGAGTAGCTTGTGTGGGCTGGAGGAGCACTTTGTTTAACTTGAGTGAATTAAGGAAAAAAAGAACTGTCTTTCTTGAAAGTGTGCTGAAGAATTAACTGATCTGGAAAGGTAATGTGTAACATGCTCGGGGATTAGGACGTGGGAAGACGAGAAGGGGAGAAATGGAATCCAGAGTCCTCTTCAGGCAACTGTAAGGATAGGAATGTGGAACATGGGCCTTTTCATTGGCTAATGGTAGAGGCACGCAGTAGTGGATTGGCCAGGGCTGGTGTAAGCAAATATTAGGAGTCTCCGTTTTTTCACTTACCTGAGCTAGAAGGCAGAAACTTCACCCATCTCCAGCCCTTGGTTGCAGTGACCTTTTAAGGATATTCAGTCAATGGAGGGGTTTTGTGCTACCTGCCAATCCTAGGGGGTTGATGTTGAGCATCACCAAAATGCTTGTAGAGCCAGGAGAGTCTTCAGGAGGCTCAGCTTCTAACACCATTTTTTCCTTACACCGGCAGCTCGTTCCTTCAAGGGCTTGACTACTGCAATTCATTCTAAGTGGGGACAACCCCTGGAGGCTACATGGAACTTTAAAATTACAGTACCTAAACCCCAGGTGGCGCTGTGGGTTCAAACACAGAGCTTAGGACTTGCTGATCAGAAGGTCGGCAGTTTGAATCCCCGTGATAGGGTAAGCTCCCGTTGCTCTGTCCCAGCTCCTGCCAACCTAGCAGTTCAAAAGCACACCAGTGCAAGTAGATAAATAGGTACCACTCCGGTGGGAAGATAAAGGGCGTTTCCGTGCTCTGCTCTGGTTCGCCAGAAGCGGCTTAGTCATGCTAGCCACATGACCCGGAAGCTGTAAGCTGGCTCCCTCGGCCAGTGAAGTGAGATGAGCGCCATAACCCCAGAGTCGGCCACGACTGGACCTAATGGTCAGGGGTCTCTTAACCTTTACCTTAAACCACCCCCCCTCACTCCCCAGGAAAGAGAAAGCATTCCAGGACAACAAAGACTGTGCTGCAACAAAAGCTTTAATGGAGCAGGGGAAAGAGCGATATGGGGAGAGGAGATGTTTGTATAACAACAGCATCGAATATAGTTTTACATGACACAACTAGCATGTGGTGAAGTACATTCTGTCCTGCCTTCCTTTAGAGGGAAGTTTTCCTGCAACTAGCACAAAAAAGCAAGCAGAGGGGGTGGAAAATAAATACCAGAGACAATGCAACATGTCTCAGTAAAAGTGCAATGTGTGAATGTCATGGTACAGATTTCAGAGGCATGGAGCAACTCACGGCTTCTGCTTGAAGCTGCAGCAGCTCAGCACTTGTGAAAGCTCAGGTCCTTAAATTCAGTTGCCGGTTTCGTTCACGGTCGTCAGATTCCCAGGTTGCCCCAGATCCCGATGGATAATCTACTTGAGTTTAGCAGGGATACCCGCAGATGCTTTGCCTGCGCTTTGACCCATAGCAGGATTTGCCCAGGTACCCACCTACAGAGCCCCCCAGTCCGTAGCGGGAAGAACCGTAGCCGTAGCCTCCGGAACCACCATACCCATAGCCACCGCCATAGCCACCGCCATAGCCACCGCCATACCCATAGCCGCTAGCACACGGGGAATAGGCTCCGATGGCCAACGGCTGGCAGCTGGAGGACAGGATGGGTCCTGGGATGGTCAACACAATTGGAGCTGGCTGGACTGTCACTTCGGATGGTGGGACCTGGCTTATACAGGACTGGGGGACACCGGGGACGACGCCAAGGCTGCTGGATGACATAGCGCCGCCACCGCCATAGCTGACGATGCCACCGCTGATGCCACCACCAACGCCACCACCGATGCTACCGATGCCACCGCCGATGCCACCGCCGATGCTACCGCCGATGCCACATTGTCCAATACCATGGGAAGGCCTGCTACATGGGATGGAGCACGATGACTGAGAGAAGAAAGACATGTCTGAAGAATATAGGTGAGCCTGGGGAACAACAGCAAGGAGAAAAGCAATTCATTAATTCGGAAGGAGGTGCAGAAAGGCCACGTAGCGTGGAGCAGGGCAGATTGAATCCACCACTTTTAAGTTTCTCACTTTCCCAATATAAATTCTAGTCCTCCCCAATTTCGCTGAAAGTTGTAGGTTATTTATTTATGTATTTATTTATGGCTGGCAAATCTTTAGCCTGACCCAACAAGGCAATTATTATGTTATCCACTCTTCTAGTATGGAAATTACATCCTACATTAACTATGACAATTTATCTCTACACAGCGATGTTATCTCAGAAAAATAAACAAGAGCATTAAAAAAAAAAAAAATTAATCATCAAAGCAACGATCTTTGGTTTCGAAAGCTTAGGAGGTGAGCCAGAATAGTTAATGAGTAAGCGCATACAATCTTAATTGTGAGACCTCAAGGGCAAAATTCTTAACTGATGTAAAACAACAGGCTGGTATGGAACATCTATTCACTGACACTAGGTGTGGCTTTGAGCTTCTTTGTCAAGAGATGGTAACACAGGAGCAAATTAACTCTCTCTCTCTCTCTCTCTCTCTCTCACACACACACACACACACACACGAGAAAGAGAGAGAGAGATCGTTCAAGTTCAATCTTCTCACTAGGCCAGATTTAATTTTTGAATAAAGTTTTGTTGTTGTTCATCTCCAACCCACAAGAAATCTACAAGCCTCCCAATAAAAAAGCAACAAATCACATTTTTTTTTTAAAAAAATTGAAACAATTTGGGATTCTTGTTATGGAGATAAGGAATGAGTTATGCCCATTGAGTATCCCCTGAGTAGTATTAATATTGCATACAGCCTACTGGGTCTATCTTAGCATGGTTTCTTCCGGTTGATGGACTATGTTCCAAGGGCTCGGCTTCTGTCATCTGAGAACTCTTTGAACTGGGGTGGGGTGAGTGGATTTCCTCTGGGACCTTCAACAGGCTCTATCACTCGTCTAAAAGCTATCCCTTAACTTATTACTGGACTGCAGGCATGGTGGAGAAGAAGAAGAAGAAGAAGAGTTTGGATTTGATATCCCGCCTTTCACTCCCCTTCAGGAGTCTCAAAGCGGCTAACATTCTCCTTTCCCTTCCTCCCCCACAACAAACACTCTGTGAGGTGAGTGGGGCTGAGAGACTTCCGAGAAGTGTGACTGGCCCAAGGTCACCCAGCAGCTGGATGTGGAGGAGCGGGGAATCGAACCCGGTTCCCCAGATTACGAGTCCACCACTCTTAACCACTACACCACACTGGCTCTCCATATGTTGGTCTCTGACGCCCATCCTTCCTGTCAATTGTTCATATGTTGGCTGGGGGCTGTTTGGAGTTGTAGTCTAACAATATCCGGAGGGCTACAGGTTCTCATACCTGGCATATGGACTCTCTCTCTCTCTCTCTCTCTCTCTCTCTCTCTCTCCTTTCTATATTTCTATCTATATCTAGCATCTATCTATCTATATTCTGAACTAAGCAAAGCTATCTTTCCCTTTCTCATAATTCTTTGCAGGTTCTCACCCCATCAGGAACCTTCAAATCCCTCTCAGCACTTCAAGCAACATTCAGTGGCAGCTTAAGAACCCAAGAAGAACTCTGCTGATGGATCAGGCCAAAGGCCCATCTAGTCCAGCTTCCTGCCCTCATATTGACCACCCAGAATGCAACCACCCTTTCCCCACTCACGGTCCCCAGAAATTGCTTTTCAGAGGCATATTGCCACCAACAGTAGAGGTAGAACATGGCCGCCATGGCTGGTAGCTGCTGATAGCTACATTCTCCATGGATTTACCTAATCCAAAAAGAACATAAGGACAGCCCTGGTGGATCTAGCCTGGCATCCTGTTCTCATAGTGGCCAACCAAGGTCCCAGGGAGAAGTCCACAAGCAGCACCTGCGTGCAAGCGCAGCTCTCCCCATTTGCCTTTCCAAGCACTCAGAGGCTTGCTTCCTCTGAGGCAGAACTTGAGAGAGACAGAGAGAGACAGATGGGGAGACTCTCAAGAATGTTCCTCTTACCCGGTTCTCTAGAGTGCAGAAATGAAGAGATGCGCTTGAGAGTTGCTGCTGAAGAGACTGTGGAGGAGCCTGGCCTTTTATACCTTTTTCCCAAGGCGCAGGCCACAGGATGAGAGGCGTACCGCCTTCCACTTTGAGATTTAATTATTTCTCAACAAGCATTTGATCTATTATCTCTATCTTTGCCCCAATTAATTGGACATATTTATTTTTTGCTTATTATGAAGTATGAGTCGTTCGCCTTCCTGGTATATCATAATCTCTCTCACTCGCTCTTCTTAAACTCCACCCTACATTTTATTTGTCATTTGCCCTTGGTAAAATTCCCATGACTAAAAAAACCAAAACAAAAACCCTAGTAAATAGGGCAGCAGTGTATCCCCACCCTTGTTGAGAGAGAGGCAAGTTGAATCAACTTGGTGGCATCTATCTGAACTGGATCTAAAACACATGTCCAAGCGGGAATGTCAACACCAGATTATGTCTTAGGCAACCATTTCTTCATTGGGCTAACTTCATATTCAGCAGGAAAGTGATGGGCAATAGGAGTTACCCCACCTTCCAGACCCATCACTGGCAGAGGAGAGAGGGGGGAGA
Source organism: Podarcis tiliguerta (assembly GCF_965153285.1). NCBI lineage: Eukaryota > Metazoa > Chordata > Lepidosauria > Squamata > Lacertidae > Podarcis > Podarcis tiliguerta. The sequence continues at coordinate 2,077,675 of NC_139549.1, forward strand.
AATTAGATTCATCTCTCAGTTACAGTGGTACCTCGGGTTACATATGCTTCAGGTTACAGACTCCGCTAACCCAGAAATAGTGCTTCACGTTAAGAACTTTGTTTCAGGATGAGAACAGAAATCGTGCTCCGGTGGCGCGGAAGCAGCAGGAGGCCCCATTAGCTAAAGTGGTGCTTCAGGTTAAGAACAGTTTCAGGTTAAGTACAGACCTCCGGAAAGAATTAAGTATTTAACCCAAGGTACCACTGTAATGGTAAACCAACCTAATCCACACTTTCCAAAAACAGTGTATGAACCAAAACACAGATGTCCTTTGAAAGAGTCATTGACTGATAACATTGAAGATTTAATTCCAATTCGAAACTTGCATTTCTTTATGTTTTGCAATGCAAGTCCACAGCCAAGTAATGTGTACCAAAATGCATATATCTGCAGAAAGTGTGAAAACAGGAAGCATGTATCAGTGGAGTGAGCGTACAAAAATGCACTATGGCTGAGAAATTCGCTTTGCAAATAATATATAGATATTAGGGGAAAGTGTGTCCAATCAACGTGTATATTATGAGAAATGTGCAGGAAAAAAATATTGCTGATGAACTTTCACGAGAACTTTTAAAAGGAAAAATAATAATTGCAAACCAATGCAGAAATGTGGAGAATTGAACTTAAGGCTAGGAAAGATGGAAAATGAAGAGAAAGCAAAATTGACTGATTTGCCCATCCCTAAAGCAGCTCCTTGGGCAGAGCAGCTGTTACTAGCAACAAAACTGCCAACAAAGTTAAGGTGCAATCTTCAGTATGGAAAGCCAATTTAATTTACACTGGTTTAAGCTGAGCTGCTATAAAGTGTGCTAGATACAAACTCCATTTAGGAATGGGGATATTGCTGACTGAGCTGGCCTAACCCTGGCAGAGGGGAAGCAAGCCTTCAAAACAGAGTATGGCTCACACCACCATTTTGGCCATGTATGTGGGAGTTTGAGTCCAGTAACAGTTGTCAAGATACAGTGCTGCTCATACCACTTGGGTTACAGACCCAGGCAAAAGTATTATCAAAGCACTTCTGGCCACCATACTGCAGATTGCTCAACTATATCTTAGGATAGTCTTCCCTTATCTGGACTTTAGATGTTGTTGAACTCACGGTGCCCATCAGCCTTCACTTGCATGGTCAATGGTGATGGAAAGGTGTGGTCCAGTAACATTTGAAGGACCACACTTTCCCCATCCCTGACATGGCCAATATGGAAGAAGACAGGCCAGTGTTCTGGTGTGATAGAAGACACCTTCTTTTGCTTAAGAGTAGGGAGATATATAAATTCAATAAATGGAAATGGAATGAGATAGCTAAGTGGTAGAGAAACAGCTTTGTACTCAGTCGTCCTTGATTTCAATCCCCAGCACCTCTGGGTAGGTGCTGGAATGACCCCTTCTCAAAACCTTGGAGACCCTCTGCCAGTCAGTGTATACGAAGGTAGATCTGACTTGTTATTAGGCAGATTCTTATCTTTCTGTTGAAACCAGCCCTAGTTAAGCAGGAGAACAGGCATAGCTCAGCTACACAGCCAATATCATCAGTGGTCAGGGAGAGTGTGAGTTGTAGACTGCGGAAGGCATCAAGCTGGGGAAGGTCAGTCTAGAGTGGGAAGCCTTTGACCCTACAGAGGTTTTTGGAGTCCACCATCCTTGACGATTGGCCATGCTGAGCAGCTGAGCCTGACAGAGTCTAACAACACCTGGAAGGTCATGAGGACCGGGATCTTCCTTGAGCAGGGGAACAACCATCACTCAGTGACAGAACACCTCTTTGGCATGCAGGATGTCCCAAATTCAACCATCAGCATCTCCAGCTGGGGCAAAGGTAAACTCCCTGCCTGAAACCTCAGAGAACCACTGCGTATCAGTGTGGACATTGCTGAGCAAGATAGAACAATGATGCACTATTGGGCCTTTGGTCAATGATCAGGGAGAGCAGGAGTCTAACAGCGCTGGAAGGGCACCAAGGTGGCAACCACTGAACTATTTATATATATTTTTAGAATATGAGAAGGGAAACTGAGCAAGGGCACTGTCAAATAACTGGCTCATTGTAAAAGCCTTGCCAAGGTTTCAACTATCCATGACATAGCCTCCCCATAGGTAAGCACGATTGGTTGGAGGTCTCACACTGACATCTTGTGTGTTTACATAGTTGATATTAGAGAGCTATACCTTGACAAAATGATCATGTTTAAGTTGTCTGCTAACAACCCTTCTGTGTTGGTTTAAATCAGGCATAGGCAAACTTGCCCCTCCAGATGTTTTGGGGCTACAATTCCCATCATCCCTGACCACTGTTCCTGTTATCTAGGGAAGATGGGAGTTGTAGTCCCAAAAACATCTGGAGGGCCGAGGATGAGGAAGCCTGGTTTAAATGCCTGGAAAGAGTCAGATCCCAAATGTTCCCTTGTCATCCTTTCAGAGTTGGACCTTTTGGGCTCTTTCCAATGGAAGGTGATATCTAAGTGGGCAGTGGTAAACAGCATAGCAGTTAGGTCTAAAAGGGCCAGAGTAGGGCATGGTTTCAACGATTGACCAATAATATTAGAAACAACTTTTTAAAAAATAAAAATTAAAATCTGATCTTATGGTGAGAAGCACTTCTTGCTCAAAACTTTTGGTCACCCATGAAACGTATCATAAAACCCAATGGGCCGGTCATACCTGATCAGCCTCTGCTCCACATCACTGTATGCAGGTCAGTTGTGTCAGAAGTTATGGAGGTGAGGAAACCGACACGGAGCTGTTTTCGAAAACAGGAGCCCTTAATTCATGGAACTCTTCGTTCCACCCAACGCCATGTGGGAAAAAGTCATTATCAGCCCACAAAAACCACTGGACTACCACCTGTTTACAACACAGGCCACTTTTACAAATGTTTCTAGAAGCGTTTCCTAACTCTCTTTGAATTTAATTCAAATCTCTTTGGATGCCACCGCAGTGAATTATTTGCTGCGATCGTGAGATAGATCTGGAATGTCTTAAGCAGGCATTCCCCCCCCCCCTCGTCAAAGAACATTTTATTGCCATTCATTAGTGGGGTGTTGAATTTAAAATCATTCCATTAGAAGTAATCATAATATTGCACGCATGGAAAGAAGAAAAGAACTGCCATCCGACTAATTAAAGGGTTTGCAAAGCCGTCTGAAATCCTTTCGGTAACAGGAGGCTGAAAAATTGCAGCCTCCGCCCCACCTCTGGCTGTTGTTCCCATTAATATCTCAGAATCATCCAAGGCTCAGCAAGATGAAGTCATAAAGGGAGTTTGTTGGCAGGAGGGGGGGGGGGAATATTGTGAAACGTTGTGCAGTGAACCCAGAAACGAGGCATTGCAACATTAAGATGTTCATTTTTGAGGAAGTTGACGAACATGAAAGGACTCTGAAGAATTGGTAGGTAGACACAGGGCTTTTTTCAGGCTGGAACTCACCAGAAATCAGTGTCAGCACCTCTCAGGTGGGTGTCATTATAAGAGGACAAGGGAGATGTTCATGGTGAGTTCTGGCCCCTCTTTTTCTAGAAAAATAGCACTGGGTAGACAGATACCCTGTCCAGTGGCACCTGAATTAGGTACTTAATTCATTCTGGAGGTCCGTTCTTAACCTGAAACTGTTCTTAACCTGAAGCACCACTTTAGCTAATGGGGCCTCCTGCTGCTGCCGTGCCGCCGGAGCACAATTTCTGTTCTCATCCTAAAGCAAAGTTCTTAACTCGAGGTACTATTTCTGGGTTAGCAGAGACTGTAACCTGAAGCATATGTAACCTGAAGCATATGTAACCCGAGGTACCACTGTATATGTTCATGTGATATAGCAAGGGTGCAAGAACCTTACAACCTCCATCAACCCTGACCTATGATGAAATTCATAGTTCAGCAAAATATAGAGGGCCAAAGGTTCTCCACATACGCTTCATTTCTCTGTCTTCCTAATTCTTAAAAAGTATTTATACCCCACCATATAAAAAAGCAAACAAATGCCCAGGAGTTCTTCATGACATTCATAGGTTCTCTAAGAACCTTTAAAAAAGAGTAAATACAGCCAAAATAAGGAGTGAGGACCCCTGGTGTTCATCATCATCTGGAGGGCCACAAGTTCCCATCCTTGCTTCATACCTCTGGAAGTGCATTTAATATGTGATCTGATCCCTGATTAGTTGGGACATGAATCTACAGAGATGATATGCCATAGGGTAGGATCCAGTGTTAGTCCTACTCAGAATAGACCCTTTGAACATGATTAAATCAAACCCATTGGTTTCAGTGGGTCTACTCTGAGTATGACTTGGTTGGATACAACCCTTGGTTTGGAAATGGAGTTTTCTAAAAGTGTATCTGAAGTCAATACAATCAACACAAAAATTATCTGAATTGTTTTGAATGCATAGTGAATTTTATGTGATTGTGAATGGAGATGCAACATTTGACAGTTCTTGGCTATGCTATTTATTTTATGAAACAGTAGTTTTTAAATTGTGAGTTTAGTGCATGTAAAATATTTGCACTAAATTTAGAGCCAATCAACACAACTTAGATCCTCTTCATTTTACATGTTGGCAGAGGTTCCCTATTAAAGAATTCCACACATACTAATGGATCCCTTTGAAATGATCTAAATCCAAGTGTTTGTACTAAGGGCCAGCAAATGTAAATTACTAAGATTTTATAATAGCTCTGGTCTGCTATGGCAGTGATGCATTACTCCAGGCTTAGTGGTAATTGTTGATTTGTTGTATATACACTGTAATGCCTTGGAGATATTTATACAAATAAAAACAACAATCTTGAAGACTTGCTTTGTGGATCTAACATTCAATACTTGCCATGATCACATCACCACGTCTTTTTAAAATATTTATATATTTTACAGAGAAGCACACTAACCTTCTTTGTCCCTCCTGGAAAGAAGCCAAGTTTTAAAAAGGGATTGGGGGTGCTTAAAATCTGCTCTTGGTAAAATAGTTTCTAACAGTATGAAATATGAAAGAGAGGGAGAGGGAGAGGGAGAGACAGAGACAGAGACAGAGTGAATCAAGCAAACAGAAGGACAAGTCTTGCTGAAGAAGAATCAGCATGGCTTCTGCCAACGGGAGTCCTATCTCATAAATGTTTCTGAATTCTTTGAGAATGTCAAGAAACATGTGGATGGGGGTGATTCTGAAGATACTCTGTACTTAGACTGTGTGCAGTCATGGAATGAGAGGACCTGCTGTCTTATGGTAAAAATAATGGGAAGCAGAGAGAGTAGAAATAAATGGACAGTGCCAGAAAGTGGAATCCCCAAAGGTTCTATGGGGTGCCTCAATGATTTTATTTTTTTTAAAAAACTGACCCCTAAGGAAGGACTGGGACCACTGTAGGTGAGGGTATTTCTGAAGCACCTTCCCAACAGGTGGTTGCTGGCATCAGGTCTACCAGGGTGACCAAAGCTAAGTCTAAGGTGGCTTGAAATGGGTCTAGATAATCCATTTCATCCAAGATTCCCTGAAACTGAGGTCCCTCCACAGATTCCAACTTTTGTCCCCAGATTCCAACTTTTCAACTTTATCTATTTGATTTCTTACAATAAGCCATTTTAGTTAAGAATGACACCTTCCCTGAATACAATCTGTAAATGGTGCCAGAGACCGAACCTTGAATATTCTGAATGGAAACTCTGTGTGATCTACTACTGAGCAGTGTGCTCCCCTCTTCCAATTAATATGTGCAAATTAATATGAGACATTTCCTCTCACTAAGCCAGACCATCGGTGAACTATTTCAGCTGCCACCAGCTATTTGAGTTGTTATTGGCATAGGAGCTATTTGAGTTCTTAGCCTCGGGCAACAAACTGTCTTGTGCTGCTTCTAAATCTAAGAACAGGATAGTGCAAACATTACCACTACCACTAATTCCATGCATGGAAGATGGCTGGACTGGAAGCTGAGACTTATTTTATCCTTGGTAATGTGAAAACAATGTTTCTAGCAACAGGTGAGTAGCACGCTAGTTTCCAGCCCTGGAAGGCAGCACCATAGTTTAGCAGGTGCAGAACAGGTCTGTAGCATACATAGTTCTGGTTTCCAACACAAGGGGTCTCAGGGGGCTCAAGAGGAAAGGTTGGGAGTGGGGGACTGCCACCGCTGCCCTCCAGTATTATTTGCCTCAGGCAATTATCTTGTTCGGTCTCATGATAGGTACAGTCCTGCTTAGGTTGAGGTCAGGAATGACTGTTGCCCTTTGAGGGTGGAGAGGTGGAAGGCAGGAATACTAGTAACAGGTGACACCAGAGAGTCAACAATAGCTTTTAGCTTTGTCTCCATTCTCCTCCCTGCTTGAGACTAAGGAAGAGGAAGACTGGCAGGCAGGGCTAAGTAATCAATTGGTTCTAAGTAAAAAGACAGCATCTTAAAAAGCTGAGACATCACCATGCTGACAAAGGTCCATATAGTTAAAACTATGGTTTTCCCAGTAGTGATCTATGGAAGTGAGAGCTAGACCATAAAAAAGGCTGATCGCCGAAGAATGGATGCTTTTGAATTCTGGTGCTGGAGGAGACTCTGGAGAGTCCCATGGACTGCAAGAAGATCCAACCTCTCCATTCTGAAGGAAATCAGCCCTGAGTGCTCACTGGAAGGACAGATCCTGAAGCTGAGGCTCCAATACTTTGGCCACCTTATGAGAAGAGAAGAGTCCCTGGAAAAGAGCCTGATGTTGGGAAAGATGGAGGGCACAAGGAAAAGAGCCTGATGTTGGGATAGATGGAGGGCACAAGGAGAAGGGGACGACAGAGGACAAGAGTTCTCGAAGCTACCAACATGAGATTGACCAAACTGTGTGAGGCAGTGGAAGACAGGAGTGCCTGGCGTTCTCTGGTCCATGGGGTCATGAAGAGTTGGACACGACTAAACGACTAAAAAACAACAACAACAAAAGGCAGGCAGACTGACACTGGCGGGGCAATGTCCTCTCCAGGGTTTCAGGAAGGAGTCTTCCCTAGCCATGGAGATGTCAGGGTCTGAACCTGGGACCTCTTGCATAGAGGTGCTCTACCACCGAGCTACAGTTGTCCCCCTTAAAAATCAAGGAAAATTCTAGTCCTGGTTTTAAAAGGTAAGCTGCCTTGTGCTGAGTCAGACCACTGACCCATCTGGCTCAGGATTGTTGACAGTGACTAGAGTGGCTCTCCAAGGTCTTTGTGGGCCCTACCTGGAGATGTGGTGAACTGAACCTATGATAGTCTTCTGCAAGCAAAGCAGGTGTGCCACCACTAAGTTGATGTATTGATGGCCCCCAGGTTAGATGGTTTGAAAAGAGGATTGAACAAAGGCATGGAGGATCAGTCTACGGAGGTCTTCTAGCCCTCATTTGCTCATTACTACCCACCAGGTAAGCAAGAAGCATTATCAGAGTGCCAGGGAAAGGCACTCAGGGAAGGTATGAAGCAGGGCTGCTGAGGGGTAAGGCCTGGAGAGAGTTCTAAGGGCCAGCTAGAGAAACCTAGACCATCCTCCTGCCACCAAATTGGCCAATGGCAGCAGGAATCAGAGGGCATTCCCATGAGCGCAGAGCCAACTGACCAATGGCAGGGCTTGGCCCCATGCCCAGGACAAAGATAAATTCCCAGCCTGTGGGGCCTTTCAGCCTCTCTCTCACCATGCTGGTTCCTCCACCCACCCTCCGTCAGATTAGGGTTTTTGCAGATGGTATGACCTTGCTATGGACTATGTCAGTTGCTATATTTAGGGTCTGGGCAGGAATTTTCCCCATGTGGCAAACTGGCTCTGCCATTTGGGTTTTCACCTACCTCATAGCAATCGTCACAACTTTGTAAGGCAGATAGGCACTGAGTAAGCCCAGTCTTGGTTGGAGGGGAAGTTGTATCCTCTGCCTGCCTCTGCACAGATAAGGGTATCCTGTTAAAAAGAAGAAGAGTTTGGATTTGATATCCCACTTTATCACTACCCGAAGGAGTCTCAAAGCAGCTAACATTCTCTTTTTCCTTCCTCCCCCACAACAAACACTCTGTGAGGTGAGCGAGGCTGAGAGACTTCAGAGAAGTGTGACTAGCCGAAGGTCACCCAGCAGTTGCGTGTGGAGGAGCAGGGATGCGAACCTGGTTCACCAGATTACAAATCTACTGCTCTTAACCACTACACCACACTGGCTCTCAGTTAAAAGCATGTGGCTCCTGTCTGATGCCCAGATGGGGGCAAGGACCATACCACTTCTCAAATGGTGACCAGTTGGGGGATGCTTCAATTTGACGTAGGTCATAGGGGATCGTTCCCCTGCCCCCACTGGCTTCACCCTTAGTAACACTCCCAGTGGTCAGGCAGGAGTGACACACACAGTTGCTTACCACAATGCCTATGACCAAGTCTTCACATCTGTAACCAATAAAGTTGTGGCCTTATTTGATCCTGAACCAATATGCCGTGTGTTGTCTAGTTACTTGCACCTTAGGAAACAGGGTGATTACAGGGCCTCGAAACACAAGAGAAGCCTGGAGGGCCACGTTTGCACACACCCTTCTCCTGAGGTTCCCTGTCGTGGCTTGCAGAAAAGCTCTGCAAATGCCTTGGGTTTTTCAATAAGTGCAGGAACCCAGAAAAGTTGTAAAGTGCAGATCACCAGTGATATGATTTTAGCTATTCATTCATTCATTCATCTATTAAATTTATATCCTGCCCTTCCTTCCAAAGGAGCCCAGAGTGTCAAGCAGTCTGTGATAAAACAATAAAAAATACATCTTATTCATGGTATGGAAAAAGTGGGTCGAGAAAACAATGTCTCAATTTCTCATAACATTAGAACTTGTCAACATCCAATGAAGCTGAATGTTGATTGGGACAGGCAAAAGAGAGTACTTCTTCAAACGTCATTTAGTTATACTATGCAACTCACGTCTGCTGGAGGAAGCGATGGTCACCGACCTAGAGGGCTTCAAAAGAGCATTGGAACCATTCGTGATGGGCAAGGCAATGGTTTGCTGCTAGCCATGATGGCTATAGTTTGCCTCCATGGTCAAAGGCATTAATGCTTCTGAATATGAGTTGCTGGAAACCACAGAAGGGATATAATAATAATAATTTATTATTTATACCCTGCCCATCTGGTTTGGTTTCCCCAGCCACTCTGGGCGGCTCCCAACAGAATATCAACAACACAATAAAGCATGAAACAATAAAACCCTCCCTGAACAGGGCTGCCTTCAGATGTCTTCTAAAAGTCAGGTAGTTGTTTATTTCCATCTGATAGGAGTGTTTTCCACAGGGAGGCTGCCACTACCACTACCGAGAAGGTCCTCTGCCTGGTTCCCTGTAACTTCACTTCTCACAGTGAGGGAACTGGCAGAAGACCCTCAGAGGTAGACCTCAGTGTCTGGGCTGAACAATGGGGGTGGAGACACTCCTTCAGGTATATTGGACTGAGTCTGAGTGTGTTCTTATACTCAAATCCTGCTTGCAGGTTTTCCATAGAGGCATATGGTGGCCACTCTAAGAACAAGATGGCGGACCAGATGGGTCACTGGCCTAGGCCAGTAAGTTCATCTTAAAAATGATATTAAAATGGATGCAGACTGGGAAGCACCTCTGCTCAAAGGTCTTGTTGGAAGAGGAAGGTCTTCAACAGGTGACAATAATAACAACGTGGAAGACACTTGTCTAATATTCGAGGGGAAGGACATCCAAAGGGTAGCTGCCAACACAAGGAAGGCCCTGTTTTTTACATTGTGTGTAACAGAACTCCTGATAAGAGAGACTGCTGAAATCAAAAGAGAGAAAAATCTAATTCCAGTGACAGATTCTTGAGTTAGCCTCTGTGGGCTTTACAGGGAAGCTGAAAATAATGCCAATATATTTCACATCTGGCAACCCAAGTGTATACTCAATTCTAACCAAACTAAGCCACCTAGAGCACAATATACAGCAGGAGGCTTTCGTTTGGTCAGAATTGAATATACACCTCCAGAGTGAACAGTAAATACATTACTTCTGGTAAATGAGACACCATAGCTGCTGGAGGGCTGTGAAAATTTGGGTCTTGGACTTTTTAGACTTGTCTACCCATGAACTATCTGAAACCCAACGGGCACTTGGGTTGCCAGATATCATTTTCTTTTCCAACTCTCTTACCCCACTATGGAGATATGTTCCTATGGGGAGCTACTAGGCTTTGGAAAAGATTCACATCAGCCTAGCTGGAACACACACATGTGGAATACCAATCCATGGTAGTGCTGACTTTTACTGGTTTGCCTTCAGCCTAGCAAACATAGGAAATGGAGAGGTCCCTGGTTCAGAAATTATCCAGAAATTATCTGAATTATCCAGACTATTTCCATCAGACATGAAGGAAAGTAGTATCACACAACTGGTGGCTTCCAAATAAGAGTGGAGAGTTCAGCTCTCCTTGCAGAACTGACATAAAAAATAATAATACTACAGCAATCATCAATGTGCACATTCCAGATTGCCAGACAGAATAACCTCCCTTACCTCCTCCTCAGAGCCAATTTTGGGGCTGCAGGGGGAGAAAAATGGGGGAACCCCATTGCGCTAGCTGAAGTCCTTGTGTGGGCTACCACCAGTGGGACTCATTCATTGTATCCAGCCCATGGGTTGCAACCCTCATTTCCCTTCCCACTGACTTCTGAGCCATGCCTTTAATTGCCATTAATTGGTTTATCATGTGCTTAACATTTTTGTTATGACAAGGGTTGGTTTCAGATCCAAGACTGGTTTCAGAGCCTTGCCTCCTACACTGCTTCCTTAGAGTCAACGGGGTGGGAGGAGGGGCGAGAGCAGTAATGGGTATGCGTGGCACTGAAGACTGAGGGCAAGGAATGCGGACGTTCCCTACCCAAGATTCTCCCTTATGAAAGAGGTTACAACATTAGAAGCTCTTTTTATATATATATAAAAAAGCAAGCAAGTGGGACATAAATTATGGGTGGTGCAGAGAAAGCGAATAGAGAGAAGTTCTTCTTTCCTCTTCCATGTATGGGGCCATCCAATGAAGTTAAATGCTGGAAAATTCAGAACAGATAGAATAACACACTTCTTCACACAGCACAGTTGAATCTATAGAACTTGATAGTGCCACAATGTACTGATGGCCACCAACCTTGATGGCTTCCAAAGAGGACTGGACAAATTCATGGAGGGCAAAAAGCTTATGAGTAGTCATAGTGGCTAAGCTCTACCTCCACTGTTGCAGTATGCCTCTGAATACCAGTTGCCGAAAATAGGTGGGGAGATTGCTTTAGTGCCCATGTTCTGGTTGTGGGCTTCCTAAGGCCATCAGGTTGGCCATTGTGAGCACAGGGTGCTAGACTAGATGAACTTTATCAAGTGGGGCTCCTCATACGCTCTTGTGGGGTAGGGCTCTGGTGTCCTTGTCCTGCATGTGGGTTTCCTGGAGGAATCTGAATGGCCAACGTGAGAATAGGCTGATGGACTGTGGTGCCCTATGGTCTATGTTATGAGAACTAGATGGGCCTTTGGCTTCATCCAACAGGACTCTTCTAATGTTGAGGCCTCCATGAGATCCTACCTTTTCCACTTTCTGTTGCTGCAATGTACCAATTCCCTTATTTTCTGTTCCTTATTTGGTTGCAAGAGACGTTCTGAGTTGCACATTGTTTGACAAGAGAGGGCATCATGGCTCAGAGGTAGCACACACATGGTTTCAAACGTTGAAATGCATCTCATGAATGCATCTCAGGTTTCAGGGCCAAGGAAGACCCCTCAGTCCAAGACTAAAGTGCTTCCTGTTAGGTAGAGCAGACAATTATTGGGCTGATGGACCATTGACCTGACTCAGTAGAAGGCAATTAACCTCTGCAATTTTCTTGGGGAGATTAATGCTGACTGCCTGGTTAAAAGAGAAGAGAGAGAAGGAAGCGCTACATCTAAATGACAGGGCTGTGGGTAATCATTGGTGGAACCTCAATTAAATCCAAGGCAATTTCACAAAAGATGAGACAGATAAATTCAAAGGTGGAATGTGCGGTTTTCAGATGGCTGATGAAGGCCTGGAATCCAGAACACAACAAAGCAATTTGGGATTTCTGGCTCTCAACTGCTCATATCATCCCAGATTAATTAAGCCCTCAGGCAAAGATGGGTGTCACTCTTTCCAGTTCAGGGCCCAAACATGAAACTGTATAAAAGGGACAGGGGAGCCCTGGACTTTTCATATTGCGCCTTTCCTCTCTACATCCAAACAAAACTTCTTCTAACCAGGTAAGACTGATAATCTATTCATTTCTTTGTTTATTATGTTTGGCAGATTGACTACCAACGTAGGAATTGGCCTTATACCAAGTTGGACCATTGGTCCAACTGGCGAAGTATTGTCTACTTTGACTGGCAGTGACTCTCCAGCGTTACTGGCAGGTGATCACCACCAACCCTTACAGGAGATGCTGGGGCTTGAACCCGGGTCCTTCTGCATGCAGAGCAGATGTTCTACCCACTGAGCTATGGACCTTCCTCTGCTGCTTCCAACTTGTAACAGGCAGGCATGGTGCAATATCTTTGGGGATGTTTGGGTGTGTGTATAGCAGTCTCCTTAGGCTCTGGCTGTTGATGATACAGTACAGTTCTTGACTCACCTTTTCAAAGGTGTGGTGGCTGAAGGAGCTTCGGTTGCACTCAAGGCCTGGTTGAGAGTCAATATCTTAATGCACCAAAGTGGCTCTTCCATTTGTCTTGACGGGGAACTCTTTATTATATATCTACTTACCTCTAATAACCCCATCAATGTCCAGGGAAATGAGGTTTCCAGGCTAAATTTTAACACAAGAGGTTGCAATGGTCACCAGCATGGATGGCTTTAACTAGAGAAATTCATGGAGGATGAGACTACAAGCCACAAGGGATTTGTTCTATCTCCATTTTAGGAGGCAGTATGCCTCTGAAGAGCAGAGGATTCTGGGCCTCACAAGTGGGGAGGGCTGCTGTTACTTGTCCTGTTTATGGTCTTCCCATTGTGGTATCTGGTTGGCCAATGGGAGAACAGGATGTTAAACTGGATGAGCCGTTTTTGGCTCGATCTGGCAGGACTCTTCTCATCTGGGGGGGGGGGCAGCGAGGAGGAGGCTCCCAGAGCTTTTTACAACAATCAAAAATAGTTCTAGTTACAGGCAAGTAGCCGTGTTGGTCTGCCATAGTCAAAACAACAAAACAAAACAAAACAAAACAAAAAACAAAACAAAACAAAACAAAACAATTCCTTCCAGTAGCACCTTAAAGGTAAAGGGACTCCTGACCATTAGATCCAGTTGTGGCCGACTCTGGGGTTGTGGCACTCATCTCGCTTTATTGGCCAAGGAAGCTGGTGTACAGCTTCCAGGTCATGTGGTCAGCATGACTAGGCTACTTCTGGCGAACCAGAGCAGCGCATGGAAACGCTGTTTACCTTCCTGCCAGAGCGGTACCTATTTATCTACTTGCACTTTGACGTGCTTACGAACTGCTAGGTTGGCAGGAGCTGGGACCGAGCAATGGGAGCTCACCCCATCATGGGGACTCAAACCGCCAACCTTCTGATCGGCAAGTCCTAAGCTCTGTGGTTTAACCCACAGCGCCACCCACATCCCATAGTAGCACCTTAGAGACCACGTAAGTTAGTTATTGGCATGAGCTTTTGTGTGCATGCACACTTCTTCAAAAATAGAACACCCTTGCTTTCATGCTTACAATCTCAAAGACATGGCACAAGAAGGAAAGGGGATGAGGAAGGCAGAGGGGGAAAGCAAACCCACCGTTTCTTAGGTAAAGGACCTTCACTTTGGCAGGAAGAAGGGAAGCACCATGACAGCTCCTTCTTTGGCCGAGGGACAGGGCCAAGTTGGTCTTCCCTTTCTGTGCTGCTGTTGCTGGGAGGCTCCTCAGCTCTGTCTCCTAGAACAACTGCCACTTGGAGATGAGGAGCCTTTCTGGGGAAGCCAGCTCCCGACCCTTTCTTCTTCAGCTTCAGATAAGCCTAGCTGGGTCAGGCCAAAGGCCCTCCTAGTCCAACATCCTCTTCTCACAGTGGCCAGCCAGATACTTGTAGGAAACCTGCAAGCAGGACCCAGACACAAGAACAACAATACCCTCCTGTGGTTTCCAGTAACTAGTATTCAGAAGTATTACTGCCTCTGACCATGGAAGGCAGAGGAAAGCCACTGTGACTAGTAGATGTTGATAGCCTCACCCTTCATGAATCTGGACAATCCACTTTTAAAGTCATCCAAGATAGTAGCCATCACAGCCTCCTGTGGGAGCAGGTTCCATAGTACAACTCTGTGCTGTGGACTTTCTTTTATCTGTCTTGAATCTTCCAACATTCAGACTCATTAGATGTCCACAAGTGCTAGTGTTAGGAGAAAACATGTTCCTTATGCCCCCCACCCACCCCACAAATCCACAATTTATTCCAGACCAAATTTTCTAATCCATTAATATTTATCCTTCCTGTTGTTCTACAGCCAACTTCCAAAACACAGCCATGCATTCTAAAAGTCAATCCTGTGTTGTCCCATCAATTGGCCATGGACATTGTGGATACGGCGGTGGATATGGCGGTGGATATGGCATCGGAGGTGGCATCATCGGAGGTGGTGGCATCGGAGGTGGCATCATCGGAGGTGGTGGCTTCGGTGGCGGCGTATCATCCAGCAGCCTTGGCATAGTCCCCGGGGCCACTGTTTCCTGCGTCAGCCAAATTCCATCATCAGAAGTGGTGATCCAGCCAGCTCCAGTTGTGGTGACCGTCCCAGGACCCATCCTCACTTCAAGCGAGCCAATGTCTGTGGGAGGTTACAATCCATGTGCTTCCGGTTATGGCTACGGGTCTTCTGGTTATGGCTATGGATCTTCTGGTTATGGCTATGGGTCTTCTGGTTATGGCTATGGCTGTGGGGTGGGTTCCTCTTCTGGAGGTTACCTCGGTGGTGGCTACAGAGGTGGCCAGTCATCCAAGGGTTACCCCTGCTAAGCCATTGTGAGAAGACCAGGACTATCCAGAAATCGCCAACCCACCAGTACGGACTCTGTAGCCAAGTTTATGGGTCTGGGCTTCAACTAATGTTGAGCTCCAGACTTATGAATGGTTCGCCATATATGTGAAAGATGAAAGCCCTGTTATGTATTCTTTTCTCCCAACTATTTACTTTCCATAAGTGTATATTCCCTTTCCCACATTGCTCTCCAGCTACATAAGGACCAAAGGTCCATGCTACATCTACACGTCTCTCTTCTGAGAGATTATTCTCTTCTTACATAGCTTGGTTGTATGTTTTCTTGATACTCTTCATTTTCTAATAAAGCTTCCTTTGCATCATAAACCGGCTTCTTGCTGTTCTTGTTTGGTAATAATAATTTTAACAGGGAGAAATGTAAAGTATTGCACTTGGGCAAAAAAAAATGAGAGGCACAAATACAAGATGGGTGACACCTGGCTTGAGAGCAGTACATGTGAAAAGGATCTAGGAGTCTTGGTTGGCCACAAACTTGACATGAGCCAACAGTGTGACGCGGCAGCTAAAAAAGCCAATGCAATTCTGGGCTGCATCAATAGGAGTATAGCATCTAGATCAAGGGAAGTAATAGTGCCACTGTATTCTGCTCTGGTCAGACCTCACCTGGAGTACTGTGTCCAGTTCTGGGCACCACAGTTCAAGAAGGACACCGACAAACTGGAACGTGTCCAGAGGAGGGCAACCAAAATGGTCAAAGGCCTGGAAACGATGCCTTATGAGGAACGGCTAAGGGAGCTGGGCATGTTTAGCCTGGAGAAGAGGAGGTTAAGGGGTGATATGATAGCCATGGTCAAATACATAAAAGGATGTCACCTAGAGGAGGGAGAAAGGTTGTTTTCTGCTGCTCCAGAGAAGCGGACACGGAGCAATGGATCCAAACTACAAGAAAGAAGATTCCACCTAAACATGAGGAAGAACTTCCTGACAGTAAGAGCTGTTTGACAGTGGAATTTGCTGCCAAGGAGTGTGGTGGAGTCTCCTTCTTTGGAGGTCTTTAAGCAGAGGCTTGACAACCATATGTCAGGAGTGCTCTGATGGTGTTTCCTGCTTGGCAGGGGGTTGGACTCGATGGCCCTTGTGGTCTCTTCCAACTCTATGATTCTATGATGATGATAATAATAATAATAATAATAATAATAATTTATTATTTATACACCACCCATCTGGCTGGGTTTCCCCAGCCGCTCTGGGCAGCTCCCAACAGAATAATAATAATAACAATACATGATAAAACATCAAACATTAAAAACCTCCCTAAACAGGGCTGCCTTCAGATGTCTTCTAAAAGTCAGATAGTTGTTTTTTTCCTTGACATCTGATGGGAGGGCATTCCACAGTACAGGCACCACTACTGAGAAGGTCAGTGATTCTAAACCAGGAATGGCTAATATTTCCTAGCCCAGGGGCCGCATACCATTGTGGCCATCATTCAGGGCTCCGCATGCCATGGGTGGGCAGAGATAGACCTAGAAGTAGCCAGAGGAATGAATTGGGTCCTCCTGGATCAGTGGCTCCCTCCTCGCTCAGAACAGAAGCAAATAGGGTTGGAGTAGATGGATCAGGTCAACATCAGGCAGGGAACCCCTTGTTTATGGGGACTGATGCTACGACAGGTGCAAGCAGGAATCAATTTACAAGTCCTTAAAGCAGCCTTTCTCCACCTGTGGGTCTGCAGATGTTGTTGGACTACAATTCCCACCACCCCTAGCTAGCAAGGCCAGAGCTCAGGGATGATGGGAGTTGTAGTCCAACAACATCTGGGGACCCACAGCTTGAGAACCGCTGCAAATGCACATTCAGGACAAAAAGAATGATGGAGAGTTAAATGAGGCAATTGCTCAAAATGCTGATGCCTTTGGAGAGGTTCCTTTATGGCAGAGAAAGTTAAGAGATAACAAGATCAAGACAGCTGAGTGGGCAGCAAAGGAGGCAGATGCGGTGACAGGGGAGTTTTGAAGTGGTTTTTGTGAAATCAGGGAGACACAGCTTAGAAAACCACCCTGCCACATTCCACGATAACAACTGCAGAGAGGAATTTTGCACCAGGTTCCCAGCTGTGGCATAAAGTCAATCTAGATGCATATCAGAAGGTTGGCTATCACTTGAAGCCCCGGACGGATCCTGATGTATTTCCTCCGTTACCTCTGGGGCGTCGGTTATTAATCCATGGACCCTGGTGACATTTGCTAAGGCAATCGGGGGGTCTTCGTCAATTAAATCTGTCTCTGTTTGTCACGTTTCCTTTGGGAGGAGCGTCACTTGGCGATGGCTGATTGGGCTCCAGCCAGGGTAATGGATGGTGAATTTCAAGATCAACTGAGGAGCTACTGGAGTGTCCTGCCTTTGACTTACCAAGGTTGGGCTGGCGTTCTTTATTTAACTGGCCTTTTTGCTCTAAAGTTTTCCTCTCCAAGGGAGTATTACTGTTAAGTTGTGGGTGAACATATCAGACGACACAGCGATTCTTCAAACAGCTCTTGTTTATTCACAGGCTAGAACAGAACTGAGCTGAAGGGCTCAGTCAGCCTGCTTATATAGAGCTCCAGTACAACGTAACTAACAATTTTCTAAAACTATCCAATCACTGAACGTCACTTTTAACCCCTTATTTGCATAGCTATCTACAGTATCCCCCTGCTGGCCCAGGGTGAGAACTTCAGTACTTAACAGTTACAGCTGGGTGCATCGCACGTATCCATCCTTAACGGCCCTGCCGAATGAACCACGAATGAACCGATCCTACTGCAAGAATCTGCAGTCCCTCTAAGGATGGGGGAGAATCCAAAAAATTGTAGAGTTGGAAGGGACTCAAACGGTCATCTAGTCCAACCCCCTGAAATGCAAGAATCACAGCTAAAGATCCCCTGATTTGATCTTGTTTAAAGCCAAATCTATCAAGTTTGTGCTTTGTGAACCAGAACAGAGCTCTCTATCATTTTTTTACTGATTTGAATTTCACAGTTCTCCAACCAATTATTTTACAGAAGTGCAGAGCTGTCCCACCCTGCTTCTCCTGAAGGGAGAAGAGGGGATCTGGAAAGGATCCCCCCATTGCACCCAATGGGGGGAGATGCTGAAAGGGTTTCTTGTGAAGAAGCCCTACAGAGTTTGCCCCACCCATCATGGGGGCAGCAGTGAGGTCTTTTGCCTCAGGTGCTGAAATACCCCCAGCAGGGCCAGATTTAGGTTGGATGAGGCCTTGAGTTACTGAAGGTAATGGGGCCTTTTATATGTCCAGCTGTCCTTTGTCAACAACAAATAGTCACTGTTTTTGTGTTGAATATATGCTATATCGTAATTGATGGACCTAATAGGTATCTCAAGCCATTTGCACATAACATGTAGGCACCCTAGATATAGAAAGGAGCAAACCAGTGATATTTTAGGGAGAAGGCTAGCAGGTGGGGCCCATGACTTACATCATAGGAGCCTACACAGCACAAAACATTGTTGCTGTATGTAGGTTTTATTTTATTTTATTTTATTATTTGTTTTTTGTTTTGTTTTGTTTCTTTTTTTAATTTACGGTATATTTTGGAAATGTACACCCAGTTTTTTCCCCTTTAAATTTTTTGGGGGCCCCGAGAGAGTGGGGCCCTAAGCTATAGTTTGTTTAGCTTATACAGTGGTACCTCAGGGTAAGTACTTAATTCATTCTGGAGGTCTGTACTTAACCTAAAACTGTTCTTAACCTGAAGCACCACTTTAGATAAAGGGGCCTCCCGCTGCTGCCACGCCACCGGAGCACGATTTCTGTTCTCATCCTGAAGCAAAGATCTTAACCTGAAGCATCTGTAACCCGAGGTACCACTGTACAGTCATACCTCATGTTACGTTTGCTTCAGCTTGCGTGTTTTCAGGTTGCGTTCCGCGGCAACCCGGAAGTAACGGAGAGCGTTACTTCCGGGTTTTACTGCTCACGCATGCACAGACGCGCAAAATGACGTCACATGTATGCACAGAAGCGGTGAATTGCAACCTGTGTGTGTGCAGAGACGGGTTGTCTTCTTTTCAGATTGTGAAAGGCCTCTGGAACGGATCCTGTTCGCAACCAGAGGTACCACTGTACGTAAATCCAGAACTGGTCTCCAGCCACCCTTGCAAAAAATGCATCGATTAGAGGAAAGGGAGCATGGATATGGATATATCAGAAATGAGACCTGCTTCCTATCTCTCCCACTGACGGAATCTGATGGGATCTCTGCCCTCAGATAACAATTGAGGGGAGGGGAGGCCTGGTGGATCTGGTCTTCCACAGCAGAGGAAGCAAGAGGCTCATTCCATCAGTTTCACCGAAAACTGAGCTCTATCAGGGACATCCTATCCCTAAATTATGCTAGCTGGTCATTATAAGAACTACTCTTTCGTATCCTCCAACATTTCTCCAATGGAAATAGGGACGTCCCATTCCATAATGATAATTTCCCTATGCAGGATTGCCTTCAAATGGCTCAGGGGTTGGATAACTCCATACCTTCCAACATTTCTCCAGTGAAAAGCGGGACATCCTAAGGAGAAGCGGTATATTCCGGGATCAAATCAGAAACCGGGACGGCTTCCCTAAATCAGGGTCATCCCTGTAAAATAGGGATATTTGGAGGGTTGGCTCTTTCACAATCAGTGCCCAAATTTGTATTTTCCACACTCTCCCAGCAACTCTGGAGAGCCAGATACTAATGCTCTAACTAACTAAATAATTTGGATACGACCCTTTGCAAAATAAAAAAGTTGTGGCTTTTTTTTTTGCTTGCTTGTTTGTTTTTTAAATACTTAATTGGGTTTTAGTTGAACCTATTAAAGTTGAAGCACTTTAAACTTCTTTTAAAGTGCGGGGAGGTTATTCAGCTCTTTTACAGCACTTTCCCAGCCAGGCCAGTTCTGCAGCAAATTATAATTGCAGTAAACTGCTCCCAGTTGAAACACCTTCATGAATAATGCTTCGCTCTCGAGAAACCGCAAGTTTTTCTTGTATCTGCATCATTATTTTGCCATAATGCACCAATTAAGCCTGAAATTGCACCCTATTGAAAAGCACTTGGGTTCTCCTTAGATAAAAATCATTGCCAAAGCGCTTTTTTCCCCCTTCTCGCCAACACAGAGACGCCGAGATTAGAAAAGATTTCTAACCTTTCTTCTGAAACTTTTAGAGCAGGGTTGAGGAATCAGTAGGGATGGGATAGAAGTTCAGTATAGTTTGCATTTGCAGGCAAACATGTTTCATTTGCATTTTCCAAAACAATTCGCAATCCAAAACTCAATCATCCTTCGAAATTCACACTTCTACAAAGTTTACAATGCAGTTATCCAGCCAAGAGAAGATGGGCTGATTCCCTGTGAAGAGGATTCTAAGTTAAACCATGGTTTGGCAAACTAAGGCTTGTGGGCTGGATCAGGCCCAATTGCCTTCTAGATCATGTGTAGGCAAACTAAGGCCCAGGGGACAGATCTGGCCAAGTTGCCTTCTAAATCCGGCCCATGGACGGTCCGGGAATCAGCGTGTTTTCACATGAGTAGAATGCGTGCTTTTATTTAAAATGCATCTCTGAATTATCAGTGGGACATAGGAATTCGTTCAATTTTTTTCTTCTTCAAAATATCGTCGTCCCCCCCCCCCAAGGTCTGAGGGACAGTGGACAGGCCCCCTGCTAAAAAACTTTGCTGACCCCTGTGTTAAACCACTCTGGGAATTGTAGCGCTGGGGGGGAATAGGGGTCTCTCTCATTAATAAATGACAGCTCCCATAATTCTTTTGGGAAAGCCATTATTGTTGCATGGCCTCCAACATTTCTCTGATGAAAATAGGGTCGTCCGATTTAAGTAGAGACATCACCTTGCCAACAAAGGTCCGTATAGTAAAAGCCACGGTTTTCCCAGTAGTGATGTATGGAAGTGAGAGCTGGACCATAAAGAAGGCTGATCGCCAAAGAATTGATGCTTTTGCATTCTGGTGCTGGAGGAGACTCTTGAGAGTCCCATGGACTGCAAGAAGATCAAACCTCTCCATTCTGAAGGAAATCAGCCCTGAGTGCTCCCTGGAAGGACAGATCGTGAAGCTGAGACTCCAATACTTTGGCTACCTCATGAGAAGAGAAGACTCACTGGAAAAGACCCTGATGTTGGGAAAGATGGAGGGCACAAGGATAAGGCGATGACAGAGGACGAGATGGCTGGATAGTGTTTGTGAAGCTACCAGCATGAGTTTGACCAAACTGCGGGAGGCAGTGGAGGACAGGAGTGCCTGGCGTGCTCTGGTCCAGGGGGTCACGAAGAGGCAGACACGACTAAACGACTAAACAACAACAATTTAATCACCAGCATCATCGGCATCATCCAGGGCTGCCTTCAGATGTCTTCTAAAGGTTGTGTAGTTACTGATCTTCTTGGCTTGGGGATCGCATAACTCCATACTCTCCAACATTTCTCCAATGAAAATAAGGATGTTCTGGGATCAAATTAGAAAATGGGGAGGCTTCTGTAAATCCAGGACTGTCCCTGGAAATCCGAGGCACTTGGAGGGTCTGTATCAAAGCACTTTATGGTGTGAATGTGTCTTGTGATTCTGGATTTGATGGTCTGAAGTGAGGGGGAAGCACTTTCGGTTGCTTTAGCAATCCCCTCAGATACCGTATCAGGAAGTTTTTAATGTTTGACCTTCTATTATGTTTTTATATGTGCCAGAAGCCACCCAGAGTGACTGGGGAAACCCAGCCAAATGGGTGGGGTATAAATAATAAAATTATTATTATTAAAATTACTGCTGTAGGACTCCAGTGTCCCAGCTAGCATGGCCAATGGTAAAAGTTTTAACCCTGCAAAATATGAAGGGCCATAGATTCCCCTATCAGTGTTCTTCAGGGAAACATGGGCTGTGAGTATAAGCATGCATTTTTATTTTTAGCCCGTGCACATGATGACACATGGTAGTGAAATAAAAACAAGCAGCAAGTGGTTCCAATGCTTTAAGAGTTGAGTTTTATTTAAAAAGGGACTTGAACAGTTACAGGATACAAAGCCAGGAGGGGAAAATGTCACAGACACACCCCGAAGCTCAGATGTCAGTAGCAGATTTGTAATGAAACGGTGGTTATTTAATTATCTCAAGCTGCCCAACCGCTGTGGCAGGGATTCGAATGCTCCACCACGTTTTCCTTGGTTCTGCCTTTGGCTTATGATGGGATGTGAGGAAGCTGAGCAAGAGACCACACTCAACTTGACCTGTCCATTCTTCTTGTCTCTGGAATGCCAGAATCCAGTTTGGCATATGCTCTGTGACTTCTGAAGAAGCTAAAGTCCCAAGGTTCTGCCGAGGTGATGACCTTCAAGATGAGCTTCGTAGGGTAAGGAGGGATAAAAGCAGAGATGGTTCAAGAGAGAGAATTTGCCCTTTTGCCCAGAGAAGCAAAAAAACCAAACAAACAAAAAACCAGAACCACGTGACCCTATGTTTCCTTCGGATGTTAACAAACACTAGAGCCAACCCTGAGCAGTTGGGGTGTTTGTTAACATTCCATAGCCGCTGAGAACACGGGCTCATTTCAAAGGAAACCGAATCAAGGGCTATCACACAACTTTGGAGGGTTCAGAGAGCTTGCAGCGCCGCTTCATGGCCCGAAGGTGGCGAGCTTGCAGCACCCGAATGATCCGAAAGGAAACAGGAAAGAGGTGCAAAATGAATTTGGCCACCAGAGGTCTCAGAAACGGGAAACAGAAATTGGACCCATAGAAAAACCCAGAAAAGCAGGGGGGGGGGCGGTTGGGGTTGAGATTGGCAAATCCCTCCACCAAAGAAGAGGGAGATGTTAAACAGAAATCAGAGTTGCTGCTGGATTGGCTGTTTCAAGGATTTTGCATTCCTGCTGGCCTGGAGAGTTGCAGCTGCTTCGTGTTTTGCAACAGGAACTTCCTTGCCCACACGCTCCACTTCTCACTTAATAGCAGCCTTTGTAGCAGCTACGTGAGTATGGGTATGAGCACGCAGAGCTGGAACCCCACTTCCTGGAGCCGTACCCATAGCCGCCCCATCCACCGTAGCAGGGCTCGTAGCAGCTGCCGGTGGCGCACGGCGTGTTTGCTGCCACAGCGGCTGGTTCGGGGCTGGCAGACAAGACTGCTCCTGGGATTGTGATGCGGAAAGACGGGGGCTGGATGACCATTTCTGTGGGTGGGATTTGGGAGACGCAGGAGGTGTTGACACCACACAGAGAGTTGCAGCTGTTGTTGCAGAGGGCCATGTTGATGCAAGCAGAAGGTGGACCTGAAAGCACATGGGCACAGATAAAACGGTCAGGGCAAACCAGGACTTCTCTGACACCAAGACCCCACTCCGTTTCCCAGCCTGAGCTCCGTGTAATCACAAGAACAGAAGCAGCCAAATATTGCTGGCCAAAACTGGAAGTCACAAGAAGTACCAACAGTGGAAGAATGGCAGATGAAGATGATGGATTTTTCGGAGCTAGCCGACCTGACCGGAAGAGTCCGTGACCAGAAGGAGGAGGCGCGCCAAGAAGAATGGATGAAATATTTAGTTAAATATGCTAAGATAACTTAAATAGTATTATTTGCGAGTACCATATAGGCCTAGGATCTAAATATGTGATGCTGTAGAACATTATAGATAAAAATCAAGATGAAAAGAAAGAAAGAAAGATGTTAATAGGACTATGTAAATTTTATGTGAAATTAGTTCTGAAAAACTGCTACAATGATTTATATGGAAACTCAGCCAGGGGGAATTGAGGAAGTCTCTTAAGAATGTCAACAAAAGTGGAATTATTATAGTTAAGATAAATGTTTTTGTTTGTTTGTTTTTGATGTTCTTGTTTTATTTGTTTGCTATAAATTTGGAAAACCAATTAAAAAATGGAAAAAAAGAACAAAAGCGGAGCCTGTTGGATCAGGCCAATGGGGGACCATCTAGTCCAGCCCTTCAACAGTTCACATATGAAAATAAGGACACCAGGAAGCTTCTCCTGAGCACATAGACATCATATACACATCCCACCTTGAGCCAATTGTGACCTCTCTCAGCCCAACCTACCTCGCAGGATTGTTGTAAAGAAAAAAAATGGGATCATGCACAACACCTTCAACAGTTAAATGGAATGAGATAAAGTTTTAGCTCTAAGATGCCTTGAGTCCCTGTCAAGGGAAAAGGCATAATAATAATAATAATGATAATAATAATAATAATAATAATAATAATAATAATAATAATAATAGAAACTATGAGAATGATCAGGAACATACCAGAGAGTAAACCTTGTTGAACTCAGTGAAACACTGTTCTGAGTAAGAACGCTTAGGATTCCAGTGTAAGGCTGCACAGTTTTTACCCAGTTACATGGGAGTAAGCTCCATTGGCTAGAGCAGGACTTATTTCTGAGTAGACATGTAAAGGCTTGCAGGGTGAGTCTCAGTTTGAAATGAAGGAATAAACATGCCATGCATTTCCTTAAAAAAAAGCTGGATGCTGAAGTATTGCAATTAAAGGGGGCTGGTTACATTTTCCTTCAAAATGATGGGAAGGGCTTCATTTGGTGCAGGTATTGGGGATCTGATTCCTCCACCACTTTTAATTGTTCTCCGAGACATGGAAGGGAGAAAAAAGGTACGTAAAACAGGGACATTCCAGGATCAAATCAGGAACCAGGATGGCTTCTGTAATTCTGGGACAGTCCCTGGAAAATGGGGATACTCACAGTGACCAGCCAGATCCTAGCTGTCAACGTTTCCCTTTTTTAAGGGAAATTCCCTTATTCCGAATAGGATTCCTCACAAGAAAAGGGAAAAGTTGACAGCTATGAGCCAGATGTGTGTAAGAAACCCACATCTCGGGGGCTCCCCCTGTTGGTGCTTAACCCTTCCGGGTTAGACCGATTAGTCTGTTAGGGCCAATGCCTAAAGCCAATACCGCTCTTACCTGTAATCAATAAAGTTGTGGCCATTTTCGCCCATTAACCTAAATTCTGGTGTCTGGTGTCTTTATTTATTCCATCTGTGGGAGGGGGTGAGTATAGCCACGCAAAGCCATTCCCGATCTAAGGGGGGGGGGGTTGCGGGCTCACGCCCCCATCCACATTCTTGCGGGGCTGGCGCCAGCCCCGCAGGACTCTGAGTTCTCATTCCCCATTATTATTCATTCTTGGTGGCTCCAGCCAATAGGCTGGCTCTGGGGGCGGACCCAACTGAGGGCACTTAAGGTCAGGGCAGCCCGGGCTCGCCCCTTTCCTCACTCTCCAGCAGCCGCGTTTTCCCACCGTCCTGCCCTTTAGGTGTGCATCAGATGTGTGTAAGAAACCCACAAGCAGAATCCAAGCACAAGAGCGCTCTCTCTCTCTCTCTCTCTCTCCTCCTGCGATTTCCAGCAACTGGTATTGAGAGGCACATCACTGCCCCCAACTGTGGAAGCAGAGCATAGCCATTGTGGCTATTAGCCATTGATAGCCTTCTCCTCCATGAATTTGTCCGGTCCTCTTCTAAAGCCATCCAAGTCAGTGGTCATCACTTTCTTCCCTACGTTGAGCTCCATTAAAGCAATGCATTTCATAGTTCTATGAGTCTAGGCGTCACATTTTGGAAGACTTAAAAGAGAACTGATGCCCACTACCCAAAAGCATCTGGGGGGCCGGCAGGGGGCAAAGGTGGCAAGTGGCAAATGGGTTGGGCCAATGAGAAGCCCTTCCAAGCCCTTATCTTGACAATGGTTGGTATGAAAGAATTCACTGATCAGGTATGCAGTGGGTCTAGTTTGAAATCTAAGCAATCACATCACCACTGTGTGTGGTGGACTTGATTCCTGAAGATGTAAAGTCCTTTTATGGTTGTAAGAACATAAGAAAAGCCTTCATGGGTTCCTCTGATTAGAGCTCTTGAGCTCAAAAGGACTTTGTTCACTGAAGCTAAGAGATGGCGGCCCTATCCTCTAGGCCAGGGATGTCCAACAGGTCGATCACGATCTACTGGTAGATCCCCTTGAGGTTTTGGTAGATCGAGGTCGATCTCTGGTGCCCCTTTCCTTAGCGTCGCTAAAACTGACTCCTGTCCCACCCTCCATTGTCGTATGATCTCTGGAAAGGAAGTTTTCTCTGTGCTGCTGTTTAGATCCACAGCGATCTTTTTGTGAGTGACTTTACCCCTTTGTCCTTTGCCTTTAACCCCCTCAAAAATGGAACTTCTCTCCCCCCCAAAAAAAGCTTTTTTAAACCCCTAAAAAAGGGGGTAGATCACTGCCAGTTTTTAATTCTGAAAGTAGATCGCAGTCTCTTGAGAGTTGGCCACCCCTGCTATAGGTTGAAGCCAGTATGTGATCCAGAAGTTATCACTTGACACATTAACAACTGCATTGCCTCAACCTAGAAGATAGTCCCAGCATCTCTTAGCTCCAGTGAATGGAAAAAGCCCTTCTGAACAACCCATTCTCAAACCTCTACAACTTCCACCTTGGAACACAGCATAATTTTTATCAGAGGAACTGGTGAAGGCAGAATTGCCTGGACTTTTAAACGGAGAAACAATTAACAGTAACGTCTGCTCCCCTCATTACAAAATGCAGTCCTGTGTTACATCTCAACAGAAACAGAACCACAAGTCAAACACAACGTACCTGAAAGGTGAAGGAACAGGATACAATCAGGAGCAATCAGGAACTGAGAAAGTTGATGGAAGCTCAAAGTTCTTCTTGCTTTTATATGGTTTCTGAAACAGCCCTGAGGGCATCGGAGAGAGCCTTCCCTCATATGAACCACTAATTATTTAACCAAGGCCAGCAACAAAAAATGCGGTTTCTGCATCACATTTTTATTGCCATAGTTTTAACGTGAGGTCTGCCGTCATTAGGGCGAATTATGGTCCTCCTCCCCATCACCAAGTCTTCCCCACCCAGTTGGTTCCTGTGATTCTGAAGCTTTATTGGGCCAAATTATCCCAGTTGACACTCCCTCATCCCTTTGTAGTTGCACCAAGGCCATGCAATCCAAACACCCTCTCTCATTGGGAAGGCCCATATCTCAGCACGAGATTCCATGCTTTGCATGCAGAAGGTTGCGTGTTCAATTCCTGCTGGGACCTCAAAGTATCTGAAGCCCTGGAGAGCCATTGCCAGATAGTGTTGACAATATTGAGCTCAATGGACAAATTGAGCTTCATGGCAGCTTTCTATTCTTCTAAATGTTTTATAAAGAAGAGCTGTTGCTCAATGATAGAGCCCCTGCTTCCCATGCAGCAGACGCCATGTTGAATCCCTGGCGTCTCCACGTAAGGCTGAGATAGACCTCCATCTGAAACCTTGAGGGGCCACCATCGATCAGAAAATACTGAACTAAATGGAAGTGTTATTCTTTAAATCAGCACTTTATTCAGAACCACAAGGATTGGATTCTTAGAGTTGTGCCCATAGAATCATAGGGTCATAGAGTTGGCCAATGCTAGTCCTACTCAGAGTAGGCTCATTGAGATGAATGGACCTAAGGTAGTCATGATCCCTGATTTCTCTCTTTTTTCTCAATACTTTTTATTTTCTATATACATATTACATACATGCCAAAAATACAGTTATACAAATAACACAGGTTACCAAATATCAAAAAAGTAATTAGTAAGAAAAGAAAATAATACATATCAAAGAAAAAGAAAGAGAAGATAGAAAAAGAAATAGAAAGATTAGAAAAAAGTCAGAAGAAAGGTAGAAAAAATGGACTTCCTTTGACTGCTATATAGTTTATATGATCTCTTATCTTTGGTTGTCCGTAATCATTTTAAGCTTTATGGAGAGACAATTTGTTTACCCGTGGAATTTTTAATCTAGATTAATCCAATCCTAATTTTGGTAACCTACTTTCTTCATATAGTTTGTAAAGACACCCCATTCTCTCCTGATTTTTTCGCTCGGTTGGTTTCTTACTATTTCTGTTAATTTCGCCAGTTTGAGGTATTCGCTTGATTTTAATAGCCATTCTTCTTTTGTAGGAATTGTGTTACTTTTCCAGTATTTTGCAATATACTATCCTTGCAGCCGTTATTGCATACAGAAAAAAGCTCTTTTGTTATTTTTTGGGATGTCAGGGTCAGGGGCCAACAGACATCCCATGAGCCCTGATTTCAATTGGTCTACTATGAGCAGGGTTTTGGTGATCGTTTCAACTGGAGATATTATGGATTGAACTTGAGCCTTTCAGCATGGACAGTATATGCCCTCCCACTCAGTTGTAAGATGCATATGGCTATATTTAAAGCATTGTGATGTGGTACCACTTTAAATAGCCATGGCTTCTCCCCAATAATTCTGGCAGCTGCAGCTTGTTAAGGGTGCCAAGAGTTATTAGGAGATCCTCTATTCCCCTCAATCGCTCTTCACAAGGAAATCCAGGAATTGCCGCTCTGTGCAGAAAAAAAGAGGCTCTCCTGTGAACTCTCAACACCCTTAGCAAACTACAGCTCCCAGAATGCTGTGGGACAGGGGAACCATGACAGTTTAAAGTGACACCATAGTGCTTTAAAGGCATGGTGTGAATGTGGCCTATGAGACTATGTCAGGCAGGCATAGGCAAACTCAGCCGTCCAGATGTTTTGGGACCACAAATCCCATCATCCCTAGCTATCAGGACCAGTGGTCAGGGATGCTGGGGGGTTGTAGTCCCAAAACATCTGGAGGGCCAAGTTTGCCTATGCCTGATGTAAGGAATTTCCAGTACGTTGACTAGACTTCCTCCATTCAGCCAGGCATCCATGGTCACTCCCAGAAATGTTCAAAAGCCAACGGGTGGTGCTTTTTTAATCCTCATCTCACCTCTGGTTATTCTTAGGTGAGTCAGCCTCTCTGTTCATAGACCCGGGGTGCTTATTTTCCCATCCATAAAATGGAGGTAATGAGTGGCACGCATTTCAAGGGAACTTTTAGTTGGTGTTTAAGAGGATAATTAGTTTGTGCTTGGGCAGCATTTAAGTCTCATAAAAACAACATGCAGACTCCTACAGCTCTCGGAAGGAACTGCTGACCTGGGCTTCTGGAGCAGACTGGGGGGAGAAGTCAATTTCAGTTTCTTTCAATTTTTCATTTTTCCAGTCCTAAATTCAGTTCTCCACATTCTCACACTCATGTGCAATTTATATGTTTTGTTTTGTTTTATATTGAACATTCACCAGCATTTCAGAGTGAATTTATTCCAATACACTCATTGTTTTGTAAACATTTTTTGCCTAATAGACACATTTTTGCAAAGCCATTTCCCCATAATATTACTCATGCTAATATGTTGTTTTTGCTATTATTTGCATTTGTATGAACACTTTGGAATTTCCGTACACGGTACCTAGGTTGAAAAACTGAAATGCAAAGTTCAGAGCAGTGCAAATTTCAAAGGATGGCTGGGTCTCGAATTACATATTGTTTGAGGATGTGAATATTTGATAGATCCAGCTTTAAATTTGAATGGAATCAAATTTCTACCCAGTCCCTAACTCTTAGCAGGACTAGCACTGGATAATACACATAGAAATTGGTCCACACTAAAAACAACAACACTGTGGGCATTCTAGTTCTTAAGCCTGTTTAAATGTGATTTTGGTTTTAAATGCAGTGTAAGGTAGTCTTCTATGGGAGTATATTGTATTTAATTATGGGGTACCAGAGTTTTTAGGGGGTTAACCAGGCTGGGATAGCAGGCTTGTAGGTTTTTGAATGTGTGATGTAGATTTTTTTCAATTTTCTTGTTCTGTATGGGACAATGGCAATAAAGATTATCGTATCATATCGTAAAAATGATAGAACATTTACTGGAATCATATGAATTCATCTTTTTTTCTGCTATTTTGGGAAAGCTGGGGAAAATGTGAATTAGATAAGCCAGCCTTTCAGTGTGAACTAACTTGAATCTCACTCGTATCCCTAGAAATTGAAAGAGGAAACAGATTCAATTCCCACATCAAAAGATATCCTTCAACGCTCAAGCATATGGAATATGAATTAGCCGGTTTATTTCTAGTCTATGCCCAGATCCGTATAGTAAAGGTCCGTATAGTAAAAGCTATTGTTTTCCCAGTAGTGATGTATGGAAGTGAGAGCTGGACCATAAAGAAGGCTGATCGCCGAAGAATGGATGCTTTTGAATTCTG
The DNA here is from genome assembly GCF_965153285.1 of Podarcis tiliguerta. Classification (NCBI taxonomy): domain Eukaryota; kingdom Metazoa; phylum Chordata; class Lepidosauria; order Squamata; family Lacertidae; genus Podarcis; species Podarcis tiliguerta. Next base: position 2,107,834 of record NC_139549.1, read on the forward strand.
GTGCTGGAGGAGACTCTTGAGAGTCCCATGGACTGCAAGAAGATCAAACCTCTCCATTCTGAAGGAAATCAGCCCTGAGTGCTCAATGGAAGGCCAGATCCTGAAGCTGAGGCTCCAATACTTTGGCCACCTCCTGAGAAGAGAAGACTCCCTGGAAAAGACCCTGATGTTGGGAAAGATGGAGGGCACAAGGAGAAGGGGACGACAGAGGACGAGATGGTGGGACAGTGTTCTCGAAGCTACCAGCATGAGTTTGACCAAACTGTAGGAGGCAGTGAAAGACAGGAGTGCCTGGCGTGCTCTGGTCCAGGGGGTCACGAAGAGGCGGACACGACTAAACAACTAAACAACAACAACATGCCCATATAACGCATGTTCATTAAGATTGTAAGTCAAGCCTGCTGGATCAGGGCAATGGCCCATCTAGTCTCACTTCCTGTCCTTACAATGGCCAACCAGATGCCAGTGGGAAACTGGCAAGCAAGACTGAGCACAAGAGCCTTCTCACTTCCTGTATCTTCCAGCAACTGGTATTCGAAAGTGTTGCTGCTTCCAACTGCGGCAGCGTCAGATAGTCAGTGGAATTAGCAGCCATTGATAACCTAGTCCGCCATGAATTTGTGCAATCCTCTTTTAAAGGAGCCAATCACTGCCTACTGTGGGAGTGACTTCCATGGTTTAACTATCTTTTCTCTTTTTTTCATCCATGTCATTCATTTCCTTCATTCATAAATCCATTTTGTCCCATTTCTGCACCATTATGTGATTTTTTAAAAAATAAAATGCTGTGATAGAAAGAGATTTCCCCCCAAAATGCATTTTTAAGAACACTGTACTTCAGATTTTTTGTATGTATTTTATCCTAAAATGTATGCACATATTTTAAACTAAACTATCCATTTGATATTTGTATTTTGGGTACATTTTAGGTGAGAATTTCACTATAAAATCCAGAGAATTGCAAAAACTGAAGGCAGCTTCATACTTTTCTATCCATACTCACTGAAAAGCTTCCTGGCTTCCTAACATGCAAGTAATGCTGTCCAGGTGACCCAAGAGGAACTCAACAAATGGGTTGAGTTAGGACACCAGTGACATCAGCAGAAAGGTACCACAAAACACCACTGTTTTGCTTGAGAAATACTTGAGTTGCAAGGGGGAAATATAAATGATTATCCCAAGATGGTGCACTAATAACATGAAGGGTTATTTAATCATCAAAAACAGTTGTAAAAAATAGGAATGGACAAAAAGATTGCATAAAACTTGATGAGCTAATTGGGCATCGGCTAATTAGGACTATCTATTGCGTTCTAAGGGGTGGTTCCTGGGCAAAAAGAGGTCATCAGCTGGTATAAAAGCTCTTGCAGCTCAACCTTCTTCCAACAACTTCTGTTGGCTTCTCTTTCTTCTCAAGGAAGCAGGTAAGTTGAATTCTACTCACCTTTTCCATACCAGTTGTGGGCAAGATTCGGGTCTGAATGTATGCTTATGCCAAGTCAGTCCCTTGGTCATTCTGTTGATGTTGTTGTTGAGGGGTGAAGTCAAACCGCTGTGTTAGCAGCACTAAAGAGAGCCAGTGTGGTGTAGTGGTTAAGGGCGATAGACTCGTAATCTGGTGAACTGGGTTCGATTCCCCGCTCCTCCACATGCAGCTGTTGAGTGACCTTGGGCTAGTCACACTTCTTTGAGGTCTCTCAGCCCCACTCACCTCACAGAGTGTTTGTTGTGGGGGAGGAAGGGAAAGGAGAATGTGAGCCGCCTTCAAACTCCTTCGGGTAGTGATAAAGCGGGATATCAAATCCAAACTCTTCTTCTTCAAAGTGACCTCCCTGGGGCACAAACCTGGACAGTGTGTATGGAGGTCCTGGGCTGCCCAGATGACAAGACCCTCATCTCAGCCTTGCTGAGATGATCCGTGCAGTGTAGAAAATATGGAACTAGATGAATCAAGAATGCTACTTGGCATAAGGGCAGTTTCCTATCTTCCTGTACTTCTGCACTGCATCTAAAGGAAGCAGAATTCCTTACACTGTTGGGCGCAATGCAGAGCAACAAGGAGTGTGGAGACAGACGAAAATTGGGGGCAGGTGGACAATGGCTAGATGGGATTGCTAAAGCACATGGTTTAAGGAAACAAGTCATATCTTTGATTCTCTTTAGTGTATTTTCCTACTCATTCATATTCTGGGTAAACCATGCTATTAACTCCCTAACTCTTCATTCCAGACCCTCCGGTGTTCCAGCCAAGATGACTTACTCCTGCAGTGTTGCCTGTAGGCCATGGAGACACCAGTCTTCCTATGAGCCATGCGGTTATGGCTATGGTTACGGCGGCTGGTGCAGTTCCCGGTATTGCGCCCCCAGATGTTATGAGCCATGTGGGTATGGCTATGGTGGCTATGGTGGCTACGGTTGCTACGGCGGCTACGGCGACTGGTGTGGCTCAAGGTGGGGCTACCCCTACTCCCGCTGGGGATGTGGTTGGTGAACACAACAATGTCAGCTGGATCACCTGCAGGAAAAGGAATCGCCGGACCTTCAACTGAGCTTGCCTATAATGCCAACCAAAGTCAAAAGCAGCTGTGGTTTCTCAGCACCTCTAAAGCTTTCCATTAGTTGCATCTTATGTGTATAATTACGTCATGCTTAAGCAAACTTTTTCTGTGATTTCATCTACATCTTTTCAAATTAACAATATATCTTCACCTGTTTAAAATGCAGAACTATCCTAAATAATAATAAAGCTATTGCATTTTGAGAATTGACCTCTGGTTGTCCTTTTTTGCCATCTGACCCCGGTCACACTTGATGACAGAAGTCCATGCATCAATGATGATGGGAAACACTTGTCATCTTATTTCATAAACAGTAACAAGGGAGTCCTTTGTACAGCTAAAAAGTATCAAAAGAGTTTTAGCCAGCTGACTCCTACTCAACACAGACCCATTGAAAATAATGCACCTAAGTTAGCCATGTCTATTGAATAAGTCTACTCTGAGTAGAAGTAGCATTCCTAGGACCTTGTCCATGTGACTCCACTAAGGGAGGTGAGGAGGTTGGTGACACAAGTACAGGCCTCACAAGTACAGGTTGTTATTTTGAACCATCTGATCCTTGTTACAGTTGATGACAGAATCCCATGTATCAATGAGCTCCAATAGGTATTGGGGCTGAGTTTCAATATCTTCCCACTCCATTCCCTTTCTTGATCATCTCATGCACCCAATCAATTTAGACCCAAGCCTGAGCCACTGATGCTTCCTAGCTCCTTGGTAGAATCAAATCAAATCAAATCAAATATCAGAGTTGGAAGTGACACTGTGGATCATCTAATCCAGGGCCGTCCAACAGGTCAATCGTGATATACCAATTGATGACGGGAAACTCCCCCCCCCCCCATAAATGTGGCTGTCACAAAAATAGCTCAACAACTTGGGTAGATCACCGCCAGCTTTTTTATAGTGGTTGTAGATCTCAGTCTCTTGGAAATTGGACAGCCCTGATCTAATCCAACCCCCTGCAATGCAGGGATATTCACGGGGACTGAACCTGCAGCCTTGGCATTATCAGCATCATGCGCTAACCAACTGAGTTATCCAGCTGAGCAATAGTATTTCTTTTTAACTGCATTATCTAGCACATTTGAGCATAGTGGCTCTGTTGAAATTCCAGTTGGTGTAAAATTCAGCCGTGTCAGCCTATCCCTGCCCAGGAGAGCATCTGGGACTTTTCAGTTTAAAGAAAAGGCAAGTAAGAGGGGGGCTGATAGACGTTTGTCAAATTAGGCACTTTCTCGTGGAGAAAATGGATAGACAAAAGGTGTTTTTCCCCTCTCTCATAATGCTAGAAGGCATGGACAATGAAATGGAATGGCATGTTGGAAGATTCCAGGCAGATAAAAGAAAGGACTTATTCGCACAGTGCATAGTAAAACTATGGAACTCACTGCAACAGGAGGGACAGATGGTCAACAATCTAGATGGCTTTGTTTTGTTTTCCCCCCGAACAGAATAAAACTTTATTTAGAATTTGACAATAACAAAGAAAGAAAAAACCACAGTAGTTGCTACATCATTACAATGATCCAGTGTTAACATTTTATAAATACTAATAAAGAAATTACATAGCATCGCTTTTAACTTACTCAGGTTTTCATAATACACTTTTATCTCTTTATCTTTTTCTTAACATATCAAAAAGAGAAAGACCAAGAAAGGAAATACAAAAGGGAAGAGAAAAAAAGAGGGGGGAAGGGGGGTGGTAAAAGGAAGGGGAAAGAAGAAAAGAGGAAGAAGAAAACAAAGCAAAACAAACATATTTGACTCATTGTATTATTATTTCTACAGATGGCTTTGAAAGGGCACTGGACAAATTCACAGAGAAGACTATCAATGGCTACTAGCCAAGATGGCTATGCTTTGCCTCCATGGTCAGAGATAGTAATGTTTCTGGAGACCACAAGAGGGGGTACTGTTATTGTGTTCAAATCTTGCTTGTGGGTTTCCTGCAGTCATCTGGTTGGCCATTGTGAGAGCAGGATCCTGGACTAGATAGTCCCCTGGCTTGATCCAGCTGGATCAGCTTCTGTCCTTATGGTAGATCCTTTGTCTGCTGACCACAATACAGTAGTAACTCTGGTTGCGAATGGGATCCATTCCAAAGCCCCGTTCGCAACCTGAAAGGAACACAACCCGCATCTGCGCATCTGCGCACGTGCAGGTTGTGATTTGCTGTTTCTGCGCATGCGCATGACATCATTTACACGTCTGCGCATGCACGAGTGGCAAAACTTGGAAGTAACCCTTTCCGGTACTTCCAGGTTGCCGTGGGACACAACCTGAAAAAACGTATCATGAAGGAAACGTAACAAGAGGTATGACTGTACTTGCTGACGTCCACATGTCAGCTTGAACTCAGAATGGCATTGTAATGGTTCTAGGGGTTGCTCGTGCGTAAGTTGCCGCCACTCCTGGCTAGGTTACCTGGTTGAACCCTTTCTGTCTGGACAGCCTCAAGTTTCGTGGCTGCCTCAGTCGCTGGCAGAATCCGTCAGTGGGCGTTTCTTGAACCTTTTCCAGCATAAAAGCTGTTTGATGCCCAGTCTTCTCCTACTCTCCCTGCACGGAAGTCTTCTGTGCAGGGAGGGTGTGGGCAGCGGAGTACTCGTGCCCTCTCCGCTGGTCTCTGGCGAGGAGTCCTGGAGCCACCTCTCCGATTCCCCCATCTGCCCCCCTTCTCCACTGGTGTTACGCTGATTTCCTTCCCCAGCGGATGGGCTGCCTCTCTCCCTACTGGGACCCTCTCCGGCATCCCTCTGGAGCCTTCTGTCCGCCTCCAGCTCCGATGACAGTTCCCTGACAGGCATACACACACACACACACACACACACACACACACACACACATACTCTGCCCTATACTGCCCTATACCCAGAGGTCTCAGGATGGTTCACAGAACAAAATCAAAATATAAAACCATGAATATATAATCAAAATAAAAGCAACAATCCTATAACCCCCTCAGAGTTCAGCAGAAGCAGAGTCGTGAAGGAATTGTAGCATCAAGTCCTTTAGTATAACAAAACAAATAAAATAAACCAAACAGTCTGTGTGAGCTTTGCCTCACACATCCTCTCTCTCTAGCCTTTTCAGCTGGAAGAGAATAAAGTTGCTGAGTGAACGTCCGCTTACATATAATAGTGATAAGGAATGAAATCACCGGGTCTTGTGACCCTGTGCCATTGTTGCACTGGAAATACTGACACACCCCAAAGCCACATTTTAAAAGGGCATAGGATGTCAACCCTGATTGGTGAAATATGCTCAAACCGTTTTGCTCTGGTGAGCAACCTGGCCGCTGAATTCTGCAAGAGCTGAAGTTTCCAAACCGTCTTCAGAGGCAGCCCTACATAGAACACATTGCAGTAATCTAACCCTGAGGTTACCAGAGCATAGACAACAGCAGTTAGGCTATCCCTGTCCAGAAAGGGGCGTAGCTGGGCTACCAGACAAAGCAGATGGAAAGCACTCTGGGCCATAATGAGGGCAGTTCACAAAACAAGATCAATATATAAAACGACAATACAGAGGTGCCCCGTAAGACGAAATTAATTCGTTCTGCGAGTTTTTTTGTTCTACGAGTTTTTTCGTCTTGCGAAGCACCAATGTGTATTGACGGTTTCCCATAGGAATGCATTGGCGGTTTTTTTAAAAAAGGCGCAAGACGTTCTCGTCTTGCGAAGCAAGCCCATAGGGAAATCCGTCTTGCGAAGCAACTCAGAAAACAGAAAACCCTTTCGTCTAAAGAGTTTTTCGTTTTGCGAGGCATTCGTCTTGTGGGGTACCACTGTATATATAATCAAAATAAAAACAACAACCCAATAGCACTAACCTCCCCCCAAAAAAACCCCACATTCTAAAAGGGCATGGGATGTCAATCAAATCAACAAAAGGCCTGGTTAAAAGGGAAGGTTTTTGCCTAGCGCCTAAAGGTGTATAATGAAGGCACCAGGTGAACTTCCCTTGGGAGAGCATTGCGCTGATGGGGAGCCACTGTAGAGAAGGCCCGTCTCATGTTGCCACCCTCCGGACCTCTAAAGGAGGAGCAACACGAAGGAGGGCCTCAGAAGATGATGTCAGGGTCCAGGTAGGTTCATAGGGAAACAGGCAGTCCTTGAGGTATTGTGGTCCTGCAAAGACCAGCAAAGGGGTTCAGGAGGCTAGATAGACCTGCAGAAGTGGTGACTATTTTTTGCCAGAGCGATAGTGCTGTGTGCGGCGCTGTGGACAGCATTCCATAAAAAGGGAGCCACCACTGAGGAGGCCTGTACTTGTGTCACCAACCTCCTTACCTCCCTTAGTGGAGTCACATGGACAAGGTCCTAGGAATGCTACTTCTACTCAGAGTAGACTTATTCAATAGACATGGCTAACTTAGGTGTATTATTTTCAATGGGTCTGTGTTGAGTAGGAGTCAGCTGGCAAAAACTCTTTTGATACTTTTTAGCTGTACAAAGGACTCCCTTGTTACTGTTTATGAAATAAGATGACAAGTGTTTCCCATCATTATTGATGCATGGACTTCTGTCATCAAGTGTGACTGGGGTCAGATGGCAAAAAAGGACAACCAGAGGTCAATTCTCAAAATGCAATAGCTTTATTATTAATGAGGATAGTTCTGCAGTTCACACAGGTGAAGATATAATGCCGATTTGCAAAGCTATAGATGAAATTACAGAAAGAGTTTGCTTAAGCATGATGGAATTATACACAGAAAATGCAACTAATGGAAAGCTTTAGAGGTGCTGAGAAGCCGCAGCTGCTTTTGACTTTGGCTGGCATTCTGGGCACTCAGCTTCTCTCAAGACTTGTTGAGACGTCCGGCGATTCCTTTTCCTGCAGGTGATCCAGCTGACATTGTTGTGTTCACCAACCACGCCCCCAGCGGGAGTAGGGGTAGCCCCACCTTGAGCCACACCAGTCGCCGTAGCCGCCGTAGCAACCGTAGCCGCCATAGCCACCATAGCCATACCCACATGGCTCATAACATCTGGGGCTGCAATACCGGGAACTGCACCCGCCGCCGTAACCATAACCGTAACCACATGGCTCATAGCAAGACTGGTGTCTCCATGGCCTACAGGCAACACTGCAGGAGTAAGTCATCTTGGCTGGAACACCGGAGGGTCTGGAATGAAGAGTTAGGGAGTTAATAGCATGATTTATCCAGAATATGAATGAGTAGAAAAATACACTAAAGAGACTCAAAGATATGACTTGTTTCATTAAACCATGTGCTTTAGCAATCCCATCTAGCCGTTGTCCCTGTCCCAAATTTTCTTTTCTCTCCACACTCCTTGTTGCTCTGCATTGCATCCAGTGGTGTGATCAGGAATGCAAGAAGTTCCAGTAAACAAGTCTGCTTCCCCCAGATGTGGAAGAGGAGGACAGGAATATAGGAAACTGCCTGTATACTAAGTAAGAACCAGCTCCACATTTTCCAGACTGACTGGTTGCCACCGTGCAGTGTTTCAGACCAGAGTCTGCCACAACCCTACGAAGAGTTGCTAGAGATTGAATCTGGAACCTTGTGCCCGCAAAGTAGATGTTCTTTACCCAAACTTCAGCCTTTTCACTAAACATGGAATCAGATTATAGCCCTAAGGATTCTGAAGAATGAGCTGATTTAAATCGGAACAGAAAAAACTGCCTCTCCCCAAGTCAGACCATTGGTCGATCTAGTTCAATATTGTCTAAACTGACAGGCAAGAGCTCCCCAGGACAAGACCCCTATCTCAAATCTTACAGAATCACTGCCAGAAATTGTAAAGAATATTTACCAAGCTGGTTCAATGGTCTGATTTAGCATAGGCAGCTTTCTAAGGTCAAGCCTGAAGCCTGCCCACAGCTAGCCCGGGGAAGGTGAGTAGAATTTCACTTACCTGCTTCCTTGAGAAGAAAGCGAAGTCAACAGAAGTTGTTGGAAGAAGGCTGACTGGCAAGGGCTTTTATACCAACTGATGGCCTCTTTGTGCCCAGGAACAACACCTTGGAATGCAATAGACTGTCCTAATTATCCAATGGCTAATTAGCTCCTCGGGTTGTATGCAATATCTTTCCATCCATTCCTAATTGTTACAGCTGTTCTTCATGATTAAAAAACACTCCGTGCTATTAATGCAGCATCATTGGATATCATTAATAGTTCCTTTGCTGCTCAAGTATTTCTGGGAACTGTGGTATTTCATGGGACCTTTCTACTGGCGTCAATGGTTTCCTAACACAACCCATTTGTTGAGTTCCTCTTGGGTCATCTCAGTAGCATGACTTAAATGTCAGGAAGCCAGGAAACACCGGAAGGACAGATCCTGAAGCTGAGGCTCCAAGACTTTGGCCACCTCATGAGAAGAGAAGACTCCCTGGAAAAGACCCTGATGTTGGGAAAGATGGAGGGCACAAGGAGAAGGGGACGACAGAGGACGAGATGCTTGGACACTGTTCTTGAAGCTACCAGCATAAGTTTGACCAAACTACGGGAGGCAGTGGAAGACAGGAGTGCCTGGCGAGCTCTGGTCCAGGGGGTCACGAAGAGTCGGACACGACTAAACGACTCAACAACAACAATGTGTATAGGAGCATGTGAAGCTGCTTGATAATGCGTCAAAGCAATGGTCTATCTAGCTGAGGATTATCTACAGCAGGAGTGGGGTGTTAAAGACTAACTGGATGAAGAGTGGGAGGCACCAGTTGGGGAACCCCAAAGGGAAACCTTGAGATGAGGAAGGCTCAGAGCCAGGAGATTGGTGGTGGGACATTGAGGAGAGGTCAGAGGAAGAGGATTGGGTAGAGGGGCTGGATGCTGAAGGAGCAACAGGGTTTAGTGAGCAGGAAGAGCTGGTAACAGGGAGCAGTTCAGACTCGGAGGCTGAAGCAGAGGAAGGGAGTCAAGAGACTGCCGAAAAATCCAGGGAGTCTTCCCTCTCCTGCTGCAACAAACTCCCCTCCCCTTGGTTTCTAAGAATTCGCAGGATAATGAGAAAAGTGGAAAAGAGACCAAAGTTGTGCAGGCACAGTTTGAGACTGCTTGGGAAATGTCTGGGAGAGGAGGAGGCTTAGAGAGGGTGGACGGCATGGATCTTCAGTCCTGGCAAGTGCTCCACTGTCTCACCAGAATGGTGCATGCTCTAGTTATCTCCCACTTGGACTACTGCAATGCACTCTCCGTGACTCAGAAACAGCAATTAATCCAGAATGCGGCAGCTAGACTGGTGACTGGGAGCGGCCACCAAGACCAAATAACACCAGTATTGAAAGACCTTAGCTCACAATACATTTCTGAGCACAATTCAAAGGGTTGGTGCTGACCTTGAAAGCCCTAAACAGCCTCGGTCCAGTATCCTTGACGGAGCTTCTCCACACCCATCATTCAGCCTGCACACTGAGGTCCAGCTCTGAGGGCCTTCTCAGTAGTGGTGCCTGCCCTGTGGAATGCCTTCCCATCAGATGTCAATGAAATAAACAACTATCTGACTTTTAGAAAACACATGAAGGCTGCCCTGTTTAGGGAAGTTTTTAATGTTTGATGTTTTATTGTGTTTTTAATATTCTGTTGGAAGCTGCCCAGAGTGGCTGGGGAAATCCAGCCAGGTGGGCGGGGGAATAAATAATAAATTATTAGCAGTATTATTATCCATAGGGGCAAGACCTGCTGGGAAGAGTGGCTGTGTTGTATGCCATTTCCTTGAATAAAGATTAAATTTCACAGACAATGAAGCCTTGCATCTTTCATCTGTAGCCCTGACATGGGGGTATATTTGACCCTTTAGCTGTTGCTAAACTACATATCACATCAGCCCCAGCAAGCAGCAAGGCTGATGGGAGTTGTAGCCCAACAACATCTGACCACTGTAGCTCACATGTTGTTAACCTTGAAGCTTAATGACTGAAATGTCTGGAGGCGGTTGGAGGATGGATGGCGGCAAACAGATTGAGATTGAATCCTGACAAGACAGAAGTACTGTTTCTGGGGGACAGGAGGCGGGCAGGTGTGGAGGATTCCCTGGTCCTGAATGGGGTAACTGTGCCCCTGAAGGACCAGGTGCGCAGCCTGGGAGTCATTTTGGACTCACAGCTGTCCATGGAGGCACAGGTTAAATCCGTGTCCAGGGCAGCTGTGTACCAGCTCCATCTGGTACGTAGGCTGAGACCCTATCTGCCCGCGGACTGCCTTGCCAGAGTGGTGCATGCTCTGGTTATCTCCCGCTTGGACTACTGCAATGCGCTCTACGTGGGGCTACCTTTGAAGGTGACCCGGAAACTACAACTAATCCAGAATGCAGCGGCCAGACTGGTGACTGGGAGCAGCCGCCAAGACCATATAACACCGGTCTTGAAAGATCTACATTGGCTCCCAGTACGTTTCCGAGCACAATTCAAAGTGTTGGTGCTGACCTTTAAAGCCCTAAACGGCCTCGGTCCAGTATACCTGAAGGAGCGTCTCCACCCCCATCGCTCTACCCGGACACTGAGGTCCAGCACCGAGAGCCTTCTGGCGGTTCCCTCATTGCGAGAAGCCAAGTTACAGGGAACCAGGCAGAGGGCCTTCTCGGTAGTGGCGCCAACCCTGTGGAACGCCCTCCCACCAGATGTCAAAGAGAACAACAACTACCAGACTTTTAGAAGACATCTGAAGGCAGCCCTGTTTAGGGAAGCTTTTAATGTTTGATGTATCACAGTATTTTAATATTCTTTTGGAAGCCGCCCAGAGTGGCTGGGGAAACCCAGCCAGATGGGCGGGGTATAAATAATAAATTATTATTATTATTATTATTATGAAATGTGCTCTGTTTGGGGCTGCCCTCGATCATCATTTGAAATCTCCAGCTGATGAAGAATGCTGTGTCCAGACTGCTGCCCAACAACATGAGACTCCATTGTTAAAGCTGCTCCGCCAGGTTCAAAGTTAACTTGTATTAATTTACAAAGGAATCACATGAACCCTTATAGCATAGCTGAATTTGTATTATATGTTTGATGTGGGAGATTGGTCCTAAGCCGTGAAATGGCAGCTCTTATCCTACCCTCAAGCCTAGAATGGTTTACTGAGCACTGGTTTTCCAGATGTGCCCAGCTCCACCTCAATCTGGGGACATGAACCGAACACCAATTATTCCAATGAACGTGGTGGAATCTCCTTTGCTCGCAGTTTGAATCAAAGCACATGACCAAATACCTCTTAACACTGGAGTTGCACAAAGCTCCACATACCATTACATGACTAATTTTCGTTGCTTGCATTTATAGGTTCCCTTGAGAAATGTTAGCATCCCTATAACTAATAATGAAAAGGTTGCAATAGCTGACCTGCTTGTATAAACTTCTAAGCGGTGAGGAAGCTCGTGTGCAACTTTACTAGGGCAATTTGGCTGGAATGTGCAGACGTGTGATGAGATGCCCGTCGGAATTGCCCTGGGGTCCCCTTCCTAATTAACCACAGCAGTTAATTACTGGGGTTTTGCCATGGTGATGCTTGAAGGCCTAAGGACCCCTGTGAGGAAAAGTTTCAGTATTTGGGATCTTAAGAGAAAAGGCAAGTTAAGTTTACAGACATGATAGAAGTTTATAAAACTATGCATAGCATGAAGGTAGTGGGAAGTTTTTTCTCCCTTTCTCATAGCAATGGAAAACATGGGCACCCAAATTTTGGAAGATTCAGGACCTTCTTCATGCAGTGCCCAGTTGAACTCTGGAACTCAATCCCCCAGAAGACTGTAATTGCCCCCAACTTGAATGGCTTTAAAAGAGGATGAGACAAATTCGTGGAGGAGAAGGAGATCAGCACCGTATTTTTCGCTCTATAAGACGCACCAGGCCATAAGACACACCTAGTTTTTGGAGGAGGAAAACAAGAAAAAAAAAATTCTGAATCTCAGAAGCCAGAAGAGCAAGAGGGATCGCTGCGCAGTGAAAGCAGCAATCCCTCTTGCTGTTCTGGCTTCTGGGATAGCTGTGCAGCCTGCATTCGCTCCATAAGACGCACACACACATTTCCCCTTACTTTTTAGGAGGGAAAAAGTGAGTCTTATAGAGCAAAAAATACGGTAATTGCTAGCCAAAATGGCTGTGCTCCACAACCTCTGCCAAATACAGTATTCCTCTGAATGTCAGTTGCTAGGAATTGTGGGTCGGGACAGTGCTGTTGTGCACATCTCCAGGTTTCAGGCTTCCCAGATGCATCTGGCTAGTTGTGGCGTGAACCATACCCTCCAACATTTCTCCAATGGAAACAGTCCCATTCCATAACAATCATTCTACTATTTATAACCCACAAATCTTAATGGGTTGCCCCAGCCACTCTGGGAGGCTTCCAACAAATATAGAAACACAACAAAGCATTAAACGTTCAAAAATACTTCCCTATACAGGATTGCCTTCAGACGGCTTAGGGGTCAGATAATGTCATACCCTCCAACATTTCTCCAATGAAAATGAAGACACCCTATGGAAAAGGGAAGGGACACGGGTGGCACTGTGGGTTAAACCACAGAGCCTAGGACTTGCCAATCAGAAGGTTGGTGGTTCGAATCCCCGCGACGGGGTGAGCTCCCGTTGCTCGGTCCCTGCTCCTACCAACCTAGCAGTTCGAAAGCACGTCAAAGTGCAAGTAGATAAATAGGTACCACTCTGGCAGGAAGGTAAACGGCGTTTCCGTGCGCTGCTCTAAGCACTAAGAAGTGGCTTGGTCATGCTGGCCACATGACCCGGAAGCTGTACACCGACTCCCTCAACCAATAAAGCGAGATGAGCGCCGCAACCCCAGAGTCGGCCATGACTGGACCTAATGTTCAGGGGTCTCTTTACCTTTACCTTTACCTTTTTAAGGAAAAGGAAAGGACAGATCCTGAAGCTGAGGCCACCTCATGAGAAGAGACCCTGATGTTGGGACAGATGGAGGGCACAAGGAGAAGGGGACGACAGAGGACAAGATGGTTGGACAGTGTTCTTGGAGAGACCAACATGAGTTTGACCAAACTGCGGGAGGCAGTGGAAGACAGGAGTGCCTGGCGTGCTCTGGTCCAGGGGGTCACAAAGAGTCGGACACGACTAAACAACAACAAAGGAAAAGGGACATTCCAGGATCAAATCAGAAACCAGGACTGCTTCTCTAAATCAGGGACTTCCCTGGAAAATAGGGACACTTGGATGGTCTAGTGAACAGGATGCCAGACTAGATGGGTCCTTGTCCAAATTCAGTAGTTGCATTATACGATCTTAGAATGATGTTCCACACCCCCGCATGAGAGGCAGGAGGAGAGATACTGGCATGCTTTTACATTACCAGAACAAAGGGGATCCATAAAGCTTTAAATTAAAAGGAACCCACGGGAGGGTGCCCTCATTATGACCCACAGTGCAATAAATAATGACAGCTCTTTGGGAGGGGTATTTCCTGGTCAACAAGGTCCTAACTGGATGATAACTAATTAGAACATCAAAGGGGATTTGATGCTCAAATCACGAGTGGCTGGGGAAACACAGCCAGATGGGCGGGGTATAAATAATAAAATTATTATTATTACTATTATTATACGCCAGAGACAAAGTATAAAAGGAACCAGAATGCAGATTGCTGATCACACAACACTTCTTGGTTCCAGCTGCTTCAAGATCACGGTAAGATTGACTCTGTCCTAAGCTCTTCTTGATCTTTTCCATTCATGGTTTTGTGACTTGATCTTTAGCGATGGAATGGCTTTTAAAACTATAAAGAAAAAACAGGTCCACCAATAACATCACAAAGGTTATCCATATCTAGGCAATGATGAATTAACATGAGAAGGTTGAGTTTTGAATTCTTTCCGTGATGTGACATAAGATTAGCAGGGCCCTGCTGGATCAGGCAATAACAATAACAATAACAATAACAATAACATTAATAATAATAATAATATAAAATAACTTTTTCTTATAAGCAAGAAACAAGTGGAAACGGGTCATTTTAGCATTTTAGATTATGCCTGTTTTTTACGTCAGTTCTTAAATAAATGATTTCCGGAAGGAATGATGTTTTCAACTCTGTGTCCGCAGATCTAACTCAAGTGAAGACCATGACTTACTACGGTGGCTACTGCAGGCCCTATGGCTACTCCTCCTGTAGCACCAGCTGCTATGATCCCTGCTGCTATGGCAGCAGCTATGGGCACTGGTATGGCTCAACAACGTGTCGTACTGGGTGCTATGATCCATGCAGATATGGAGGGTACAGTGGCTACGGCTGTTATGGAGGATCTGGCTGCTATGGTGCTTACGGTTCCAAAGGATGCTACCCTTACTCTAGATGGGGATGTGGCTGGTAAATGACTATCCCACCCTGCAGGAACAGGAGGAAAGAAGACAGGTGGCCAAGAAAAACCCACTGGCAGAATATCTGATTTTTTTGAAAATGCTGAGAAACCTATCTACCTCCTTTTGCATGCTAGACTCCTCAACGCTTCAAGCACAACCACATTTCCCTTCCACCTAGAAATTGGAATCCTTAGGCTTCCATGTTGCTGTGTTCTTTCTGTAATCGACTTGCTATTAAAAACATCTCATTGCATCATAATGTTCTTTGTTCTATGGCTGAATTTATCTCATAGCATGATAGAACTGTAGACTTGGGAGGGACCTAAAGAGTCGCCCACTTCGACCCCCTGAAATGCAGGAACCACAGCTATCTCCGTAGCCCTCCTATTAATGCTAAAGGTGGTTTAGGGATGGGGAGTGTTTTTCAACCCTGAGGAGCACATCCTCTTCTGGGCAACCTCCCAGAGGCCACATACCATTGCTGGGAGGAGCCAGAGGCAGAAGTGGGTGGAGCCAATAATGTAAATGTGACCTTTGTCCAGTAGGATAGCTTCCACATATCCTGTGAAACGCCCTTCTTTGTCCTCCAACCAGGCAGGCAAGAGGTGTGGTCCAAAGCCACATTCCAGCCAGGCTAAAACTCAAGAAAGATGTACAGCCAGTGAGGAGTGTCTCATAGGGTGGGTTTGGAGGGCCAGATAGAAAGGGCATCATTTGTGGTAGGAAAAGACTGTGACATACAGAGGTAGAGATGGTCGTATATGGAGGGTACTGCTCATTCTCGGTCTTAATGAAGCAACTTTTGAGAAGGTACAATTGCAGCTGCTGGTAGAATTCGGCTGGAGGGTACTTCAGTTGGGCAAATGGAAGGAGCATTTAGGATTGAAATCTGGTCAGTGGCAGAGTTAGGGAAATGTAGGTATGGCGTTCGTACAGAGCCCCTGGTTGTCTCACGGACTATTGACCTGTACACTGCTAATCCGCTGCCACCAACCAAGTTCTCCCCAGCAAATCACTTAGCCTCAGTCAGGTTCTCAAGCTAACAATGAAGATTGTAGTTTATTGCAAACACACATAAACTTAAAATGCATTTGAAAGGATGTTACCCTTTTAGTCTTATTTTATCCTGGCTCTAACTCTTCTACCTCCCCTCACACAAGAACCAACTGCACTGTCTATTTCCATCTGTCTGCCAACTGCTTTCCCAACTGTCTTTTCCCAACCAACCAACTAACTGTCTAAACCTTGGGCTAAGCCCTTTTATAAACAGGTAGGCTCTGCCTCTGCCTTTTATATTGGTCTACCTATTAACTCTTTCTCTCCCCCCCCCGTACCCTCTTGAGAGCAGGGCTGGGGGACCTTTCTCAGCTTGAAGGCCACATTCCTTAGCCACTTCTGGTGGCCACATGCCAGTGGTGGCCAAGGCCAGAGGGAAAAGTAGGGGGAACAACAGATGCAAAATTCACCTTTGTCCAGTAGGCTAGTTTCTGCGCACACCTGCCTATCATCCTTCCTACAAGCAACAGACACAATCTGAGGATGGGGACAAAACTAGAGTAAGCTGACTCTGCCTGTAATTTTCTCTGGCGCCACCTACTGTTGGACTCCCTGCTTTCCACCCCATCAGTCCCAATGGGCAACACCAGTCAGTACTGGTGGCTGCTAATATTTAACGGGCAGAAATTGTGTGAAGTGGGAGAGGTGGGTGTGAAAGAGGTCTTTCCTGGCACTGTTTATATACCTCCCTGGAGCAGGATCTCAACCGTGGGGAGGGCACAGGAGCCAGCTGCTCATGAGAGACTGATCTAGTGCTAGCTATGAATTATCACGCAACTCAGTTCATGCCGGGGGCTCATTCATCCAGATCAAATCCCATATGTGTTTGGAAGCTGACGAAATGAAAATTATGCCTCCTTCCAATCTGGTGCAGTGGCTAAAAACCAAACTTGCAACGATGGTAAATGTGCGAGTTATATCCATGACTTGTAACCTGCGCTCCAAGAATCGAGGGAGGCAAGGAAGCCAGTCAAAGAAAGCCGCCCCTTTCTCCTTAACTGCACCTTCATCAAGTAGACATCTTTGCTTTTTCTTTGTCGGCATCTGTTAAACAGCCTTTTAGCTTTCTCAGGCTTGAACTGGCCCAACCTGCTCCTGACAGCAGATTCAAGTGGGATTCCAGTTAGACAGGAGTAAAAAACAAGTCCTGAGAGAAAATGCTTTCCAAAACAAAATAGAATGTTACTTAAGGTTTTAGTGAGGCAATGGGTTACTCTGTTCGAGAAAGCAATTTTTAAAACAACAATTTTACAGTGTGAGTAGGTAAACAGAGATTAACATCTATTTGCAATTCTCTATTTTTTTTTTAAAAAAAATATTTATTAAGTGTTTAATAGTTACAAAAAGAAACAGAATAAAAAAGAAAAGAAGAAACAATAAAAAATTTAACAGATAATGCATCAAAAATAAAAAGAAAAAACAATGCCACAGAACAACAAAAAAAACTAAAACATTTAAAAACACATCCAGATTTCATTTCTTTATCTTTCATATGCTTGTTTCCTCGACTTCCTCGCGCCTCCCTTTTTTGTATTCTAGTTCAAATTCGCTGGTTCAACAAATCCTTTCCCTCTTCTTCAATTTTTGTTCTATAGTTTATCCTAACACAATTTAACTTTAAATTTTCCACTTTATCACATTAACCCTTAATATTCATATAATTCTTAATACTTCTGCTAAAACCATGTAACTTCATTCCAATATTCTTCTAACATTCATTAATTTTGCAGTATTTCTGTAAATATACTTTAATTTTTTTCCAATCTTCTTCCATCGACTCTTCTCCCTGGTCTCGGATTCTGCCGGTCATTTCCGCCATTTCCATATAGTCCATCAGCTTCATCTGCCATTCTTCCCAGCTAAAGCCATCTATTTGCGTCTCTCATTTCAGCTGCTGGGACCCTTTGCGGTTTTCTACTGGCCCCTATCCACTGTAGTACCCTTTTAAAGTGTTCCAGCTCAATTTTCACTCCTTCCCAGGGGAGAGAATTCCACAAACAAGGAGCCATTGCAGAAAAGGCCCGTTCTTATGTTGCTGCCCTCTGGGCCTTGCATGCAGGCGGCAAAGAGAGAAGGGCCTCAGATGACGGACGCAGAGTCTGGGCAGGTTCATATGTGGAAAGGTGGCCCTTGAGGTATTGTGGTCCTGAGACTTTAAAGGCTTTATATGTCAAATTGGGCCTGGACGCAGGGGCGTAGGAAGGAGGGGCGGGGGGCGGGTCACCCCCGGTGCCATCATGGAGGGGGGTGACAACTATCATTGAACAATTACTGCCCTACTAGGGTGGTTCATAAAAAAACTTTTTTTGGAAAATGCCTGCTCCAAAGGTCATCTCTTACTACACCAGGGATTATAGAGCTATATATGAAATTTCATGCATATCAGTTAATATCTTGACCCTCCTCCATGAAAACAGCTGTTTACTTGGCCGTTTTCCTATGCCGCGAAGGCTGACATTTCAATTCAGTGGAGCAGGGTCATGTTTTTTTGTTTTGGTAAACCACTTGGAAGGTTTTTTAAAATAAATTTTATTAAATAAATAAACAATAAATATAAATAAAATAACACAAGCCGAAACACAATCCATCCTTTAGATTTAAGCATCTGTCCGCAGTCGCCAACTTGTTATCAGAGGCCCAGAATCCACATTCCTTTGTAAGAAAATATGAAATAATGTAGAACCATTTTTGCAGGCCCCCTCCAAAAAAATCAATCAATGGAGGGGTGTGACAAGAAATTTTCCACACTGGGTACCACCTGACCTTCCTACGCCTCTGCCTGGACGCTAACTGGCAGCCAGTGCAGTTGGGCCAGGATGAGTGTAATATGCTCAAACCGTCTTGCTCTGGTGAGCAACTTGGCCACTGAATTCTGCACCAGCTGAAATTTCTGAACCATCTTCAGAGGCAGCCCTAGGTATAACACATTGCAGTAGTCTAACCTAGAGGTTACCAGAGCATAGACAACAGTAGTTAGGCCATCCCTGTCCAGATAGTGGAATAACTGAGTCCCCAGCCTAAGTTGGTGGAAGCTGGTCTGGGCAACTGAGGCCACCTGAGCCTCAAGCAACAGCAGTGGATTCAGAAGTACCCTCAAGCTGCAAACCTGCTCCTTCTGAGGAAGTGTAATACCATCAAGATTTGTGTAATATGCTCCACCCTCTTTCCATTTTCCTTTCTCCTTCTGTGATGGAACTCATATTTGGGGACTTGCCTGGCTTTTTTCTGGCCCACATAGGATAGATGGCCTTGCTGGACTCACAGCTTAGAGTTGTGAGCCCCGGATTCACTTCCACAAGTAGACAGTCGTCGCACAGCACAGTACAGCAGAGTCTAGCAGAGAATATAAACAACTCAGAGAGCAGCTCTGTAGAATATCTTCTTTATTCTATCTACAACTATTATACAACTATATACAGAGCTAAATGAGCCTAAGCATAAATGAATGCTAAACCGCACTAAGTTTCTGCAGCTGCTCTTAGCAGCAACCTTATCTAAACACACAATCTCTCTCTAACACTGACTGACTGACTGACTGACTGACCGACTCACTGACTGACTCTTTGATGTGGTGCTGGAACAGAATAAGTAGAGAGCAGAACACGCCTCCTGAACCCTTTGGCGACTGGGACGACTGGGACGACTGGTACAACTGACATCATGCAGATGTTAAACAGCATGAGGGATAACAGTGAACTTTGAGGAACCCCAAGGACCCCTGGACAGTTGAGTCCAGTCAAATGCGACTAAGTGGTTCGGGCACTCATCTCACTTTCAGGCCAAGGGAGCCAGCGTTTGTTCACAGCCGGAGCTGTACCTATTTATCTACTTGCACTGGTGTGTTTTCAAACTGCTAGGTTGGCAGGAGCTGGGACAGAGCAACAGGAGCTCACTCCATCACAGGGATTCGAACTGCTGTCCTTCTGATTGGTAAGTCCAAGAGGCTCAGTGGTTTAGACCACAGCACCAAGTGTGTGTGTGTGTGTGTATGTGTGTGCGCGTGCGCGCACGTGTCTGTGTGCAAATGTGTGTGGGGTGCCAAACTGGGTCTTTGGCCCAGGTGGTATCAAAAGTCACGAAGAGGTTGAGGAGAATTAGCAGGGACACATTTCCCCTTTCTCTCTCCCCAACAGGGAAACCAAAGTAGTTTCTGTGCCAAAACCCTGATTGAAATGCTAAATAACAACAATAATAATAAAGACAAGTACGCATATTGCTTTGATGAAGACTAGGGGTTTTAATATGAGTAATGTGCACAGGGTACAAATGGCAGGAAAAAGCATAACAATAGTGCAAATGAACTAACAGTAGTATGAGCACACAGAGTAGTTTCTTATTCGGTGGTATCAAATCCAAGAACTTGCTCTGTACCAAGCCCCATCTGGTCTCATTTAAGGCCCCTCCCAACATTCTTCCAAACATCACCCAGTTCCTGCAACAACAATCATCAGTCATTCACTAACAGGGCACTCCTCTGCATGTTGACTTAGGAGTAAGCCAAACTGAGTTCAGCAGGGCTTACTTACAGGGCAACATGTATAGGATTGAAGCCTAAAATGGTCACCAAGAACAGAGGGAATAACACTGGTGTTCAGAGCACTCCACAATCATTTATCTTGGTGTCATCTTTGCAATGACCCTGAATTGCTATTGCTGATCCACGTATTGCAGGTGGGTTGGGTTGTATCCCATGCTAATCCTACTCAGAGTAGACCCATTAAAGTTAATCACTAACTTGGGTTCATTAACTTTCAGTGTGTCTATTCTGAGTTAAACTTAGCTGAGGGACGTTCATCTACAGCCAGGAGGTCAGGAAACTAGTGGTGATAGTTCCTCACTAGGCTTTGCGTCTGCTGGTGGTACCATAAGAGCCTTGCCTTGACCACAGAGGCAGCTCACTGCCATCGATTCCCTTACACCAGCGAAGCAAAGCAAGCAAGTCCTTGGGGTCAACATGCCATTTTGTTCCCAAAGCAAGGCAGCAAGAAGAAGGTGGTAGTCATGGTGGGGACGTAGCTCAATATCTTCGGAGAAGTGAAAGGAAAGGTAGATCTGCTCTTCAGAGGACCTGGACACTCACGGCTCCTTCTGAAACGGCGAGTGCTTACTTAGCCCTTCATAAAAGCAGAACCAAGAGATCTACTGTCCGTGTTGAAGCCATTCTCCTTGCCGATCAGTTCCCGTCCTCACCATCCACAGACTCCATAGCCTCCGGCACACCTTGGTCCGAATCCGCATCCCCGGCCACCATAGCCACCGTATCCGCCGTATCCGCCATGACCGCCAAAGCCACCCCAGCCTCCGCCATAGCCACCATAGCTGCCATAGCCGCAGCAAGGTGCATCAGTTGACACAGCACATGAATCATTGGAACAGCTCAAGATGGGCCCTGGGACAGTGACGAGGAAAGGGGGCTGCTGGATGCCCACATGGTGAGGGGGGCATTGAGACTCGCAGGTGAAACCACAACCGCTTCCAGAGACCATCTTAGCAGTGAGGGTGGAAGTTCTAATGGAAAATGACAGAGAGAGAGAGAGAGGAGGAAAAAAATAAGTCCATGTTCTAATGCAGAGAATATGTGCAGTGTCATCTTAAAACAGTCCACTCCATGAATTCAGTGGGACTTTGTGCAAATACACTACAAGTCTCATCCTATCTGGCTGTTGGCTAAGCTGACTGGGGTTGACTGAAACTGTGGTCTAGCAACATCTGGGGACCCAAGGTTGAAGACCTTTGCTGCCATCATCCTTGGCCCTTGGCCACATTGGCTGAGACTCATGGGGTTTGCAAACACATGGAAAGCACCTCGTTGGAGAACCCAGCTATAGTCAACCCACCTTGAACCATTGATCTTAAGTACTATTGGAGAAGACCAACCAGGTATCTATAGGAAGCCCACAAGTAGGCAGCAAAATCCTGTTTGTATTCTCCAGAGACTGATATTGAGAATATGCTCTCTCTAATCCCGAAGGTTGTTGACTAATAGCCACCCACTCCAGCTAAATAGCCCCCCACCAACTTAATCCACCCTTGGTTCACATCTATTACATGTCAATTAATACTTCAACTTAATAAAATTCTATATAGTTAAATTTAATAGATTCACATCTATTAAGCTTACCAAAGAAAGGAGGGATAAAGAAAGCTACTTTCTACTGAGTCTGGCCATTGGTTTGGACTACTGCCTGCCTTGAGTTACAGAATTTCACCAAGGTCTCAAGCAAAGCTACGTCTTTCCTAGTTTTGCTTTCCAAAATCCATTTAACTGGCAATGGTGGGTCTTGATCCTTGCACCTTCCCATCACCCCTGGCCTTTGACTATGCTGGTGGCTGGGGTTGCTGGGAGCTGGAGTCCAAGAATGCTGTTCCCACTATCCATGACCATTGGCCAAGTATGCTGGGTCCAACAATATCTGGAGGGCCACAGGTTCCACAGGCCTGGACCACAACTCCCATCACCCCTGACCATCAGCCTTCTTGGCTAGGACTGATGGGAGTTAGAGTCCAGTGACATGGAGGGTCACAGGTTTCCCAGCCCTGCCCAGCTTGGTATCCAACTCCTTTTCCAAGACCCTTCTCGGCGCTGTCCGACTTACCCAATTCTCTGAGGTGAAGACGATGAGAGGAGCTGTTCCAGGTTAGGAGAAGCTGTTGAGAGAAGCACCGAGGCAGCTTCCTTTATATACGATTCTGGGAGGCTGATGTGAAGAAACTTCAGCAAAGTACTAATTTGGGGCCAACCAAAATTTGCTGTTTGCCGCTTCAAGCTCTTTTAATAGGTTGCCTTGATGCTTGCATCAACGCGTCTATCGCTTGTGATCATCAGCGTATAATTAAGTTATCACTTGCCCCACATAGATGGTAGAAATCCAGTGGTGATTCAAGCATCCCCATCTCCTGGGCAGACATCCATTGCGTCCGTGAACCCATATCGTTCCATCTGATGCAAGCTTGCATATGGTTCAGGGATTGGGGATATGAATCTAGAAGCTTGCCTATGGTTCAGGGATTGGGGATCTTTGGCTCAAATTGGGTCTAATTCTTCACGCAGCTGCGGAACTCACTCCCACAGGAAGCAGTGATGGCCACCGATTTGGATGGAATGGACAAACTCATGGAGCACAAAGCCATCAACGGCTACTAGCCCTGATGGATGTGCTGTTCATCCACAGTTGGAGGCAGAAATGCTTCTGGATATCAGTTGCTGGGAGCCACAGGAGGGGAGAGAGCGTTCTTGTGCTTGGTTCCTGTTTCTGAATTTCCCACAGGCTTCTGGGTGGCCATGGTGAGAACAGGATGTTGGACTAGATGCTGGTCCAGCAGGCTTGACTTATGGATAGCTTGAAAAGTGGATTCAATAAATTCGTGGAGGAAAAAGGTATTGATGGCTTCTAGCCACAATGGCTAGAATACCTTCACCGTCAGTTGCAGAGAATCACAAGAGGAGAGAGTGTTGATGTTCTCAGCTCATGCTTGAGGACTTCCTACAGGCAGCTAGTTGGCTACTGTGAGAGCAGGATCCTGGATTTGATGTGCCATTGGCCCGAACTAGCAGGCTCTTCTGGTGTGCTTGACTGCAGCTCCTATCCTCAGCTCATGTTGGCCATAATGAGAGCCCTACAAGCAGGACCCAGCCTCAAGAGCAATTCTCCCTACTCTCAATTCGCAGCAATATGTGTTCTGGAGGATACCTGCTCTGGTAGTGGAAGTAGAAGATAGCCAGCACCAGAGATGATGCAAGCTGCAGGTCAGCAACATCTGAATAGAAAATAATTGGAGGGAAAATAATTGCAGGGATGTCCAACAGTAGATCGTGATCTACCGGTAGATCCCCGGCTGATCCTGGTAGATCACGGGATCCTTATTGTGTACAAAAAGTGACGGGGGGGAGCTAAAAATCTCTGCGCAATCTTCCCCCCAAAAAACTCAACAACTCTGGGCAATCCACCCACCCCACTCATGCTCCTCCTCCCTCCAATGACAATGGGTCAGATCAATGACAATGGGAGTAGATCACAGTCTCTTGGGAGTTGGGCATGCCTGGAGTAGACAATAGTGATCAACAACACTTCCAGTGTCTCAGCAGCAGGAAATCAAAGAATCATAGAGTTGGAAGGGATCCCAATCTAGATCCTGTAGTGCTGGAATCCTGTCCATGGCTGTCCCTTGGTGGGCTCAAACCACCAACCTTCTGGTTAACACTCAGACATACTGTCCCAATGTGCCACCCAATCGGCTACTCCATATAATTTTTGGGTTAGAGGGCACCATGGAAGGCTACCTAGTCTAACCAACTGCTCAACGTGGAAAAGATACAGCTGGAGAATGCCTACAAGATACATTTCCAGCTTTTTCCGGGAAAGCACCCATCTGTCAGGATGCTATCAGTGGCCTTGGCTGGTTGCCCAGGAAAGTATAAATACAAGGAAAAGTTTCTTACTGTCCTTTTTTTATTTCAAACTTTACAGAGAGAGGCTACAGAACCCAGCCTCTTGGATAATGGCGTTGTCCCGAGTGAATCTCTACCCCGCTTCTCTCCCACTTCCTCATTCATTGTCATCATCACCTCCTTTATGGGTGCAGCTAAATGCCCTGTGTCTTTGAGCTCTTTGCTCTCCTACTTTTAAGGCTCGCCAGGTACTGGGAGATGGTGGGTCTGGAATGCTACTCCTCCTCTCCCATTATTTCCTAACTCCCCCCCCCATCTGCCTCTGAGCGGTGACGTCCCACAAACCCCTGTTGTAAATCAATAGTGTCTTCCTCTTCCTCCTCCTCGGAAGGGTCAGAATGGGGAGGTGTTCTCCACCACTCCTCCTCCTCCGCCCAGCCCCCTGTCGGAATCTCCGCTACGACCGAGCTGAAAAGCTCATCCTCTGGTCAAGCCTTTGGAATCTCCTCCGACAATGATTAACGACCTGAGCCTTTGATAAGGCCTCAGGCACCTTCTCCATTCAGCAGAGTATCAAAGCACGCAGGGAAGGACGAGAAATATGAGCTACATTGCAAAGAGTTTTATTCCTAGTTACGCAGACAGAAAAGAAATATACATGCTCTCTCTGTGAAAGCAGAGAGCAACCTGGAAAACAAAGGAACAGGAAACCAGTAACATCACATCT
This sequence comes from Podarcis tiliguerta, assembly GCF_965153285.1. Classification (NCBI taxonomy): domain Eukaryota; kingdom Metazoa; phylum Chordata; class Lepidosauria; order Squamata; family Lacertidae; genus Podarcis; species Podarcis tiliguerta. The sequence continues at coordinate 2,132,852 of NC_139549.1, forward strand.
GTCTCCTGTCTTCCGTGAGACTTCCAACAGCCTGGAATCTCTGGAATGCAAAACAGAGTCTTGTGACTCCAAGCACTGCACAGTGGCACAAACAGAAACCAACACCCCCGACCTCTCAAGGTCACTGGTTCCACTGCTGAACTGAAACGAGCTTGCTATCTACATTTCTTCCAGGCCATGATGTCAGGGTTGACAGGACCCTGGCACATGATGACATTCATGTGATGACTCTTTCAAAGTTTCACCTTTCTATGTAGGCCACCTTGAATGCTTCTCTGCCTTTAAACACACCTAGATCTTTTGACATTCTTCAGTAAAAAAAAACACCAAACAAAACCCGAGGATAATAACCCCTTGATGAGAAAGGTGTGTTTCTAATGCTCCCATCTAACAAAGGGCTTCAACAGGTGCTCATGTTTATGTGTTGTGCAAATAAAAGCCCATTTAATTATAAATCACTCCGGTTGACTCTTGAGTTATATGCCCAAAGAGGAAAGTCTGTCATGACCCCCTGCATGGCTGCATTTCTGAGAGTTCATGGCAATGAAGGTGATTAATTATAGCTTAATCAGACCTATTTCTTGATCATGCCAGGGGGAGCTTAATTTATATCCCTGACAGTGCTGGTCCAAGTTACAGGTATGTCGCCTGCTGGTGTGCCATAGTCGAAATAAAATAAAAAAAATTCCTTCCAGTAGCACCTTAGAGACCAACTAAGACTCTTGAGAGTCCCATGGACTGCAAGAAGTTCAAACCTATCCATTCTTAAGGAAATCAGCCCTGAGTGCTCACTGGAAGGACAGATCCTGAAGCTGAGGCTCCAATACATTGGCCGCCTCATGAGAAGAGAAGACTCCCTGGAAAAGACCCTGATGCTGGGAAAGATGGAAGGCACAAGGAGAAGGGGACGACAGAGGACGAGATGGTAGGACAGTGTTCTTGAAGAGACCAGCATGAGTTTGACCAAACTGCGGGAGGCAGTGGAAGACAGGAGAGCCTGGCGTGCTCTAGTCCAGGGGGTCACGAAGAGTCGGACACAACTAAATGACTAAACAACAACAACAAAGTTTGTTATTGGCATGAGCTTTCATGTGCATGCACACTTCTTCAGATACGCTGAAACAGAAGTCACCAGACCCTTATATATAGTGAGAGGGTGGGGAGGGGTATTACTCAGAGGGGGGGAATGGGTGGTTGGCTGATAGGTGTGGTAAACCTGTTGATGACTGTTAACGACTTTAATTGGTGTTACAGGGAAAAGCAAGGGGTGAGATGGCTAAAAACAGCTTTATCATGTATAATGAGATAAAGAGATTCCTTTGTTAATCGCTCCCTTGTTTTAATTTTCTAATCTCCTTGATAGAATTCTCTCAGTTCTTGGTATGTTTTCCATTTCTCTTTGCCTTTCATCTTTTTTTTGCAGAAATATGCTTGCTGTGAAATCCATAGAGGTCTCCTTTCTCACAGCCTAGGTCTGTATTTATTCCAGATTCTTAATATGGCACTTCTATTAAAGTGATTTTTTAAAGTCCGCATGAACTTTAACTTTATCATACCACAAATAACTATGCTATCCAAACGTTAGGTCCTTTCCTATCTCCAAGAACTTCTCATTTCTCAGTGTCAACCAGTCCTTCTTCCACATTAAACAACAGGCTACAAATTGCAATTTCAGATTTGGTACACCCAATCTCCCCCTTTCCTTTGCATCTTGTACTGATTTGTTTAACACGTGGTTTCTCCCACCCCTTGCCATAAAAACCTGGATAAATATTTTTGGCCATTGTTTAAACAGTAAGTCATTAGCTAGAACAGGTATTCTAAGTTCAAATTCTAACATCAAAGAGAGTATGACAAGTTGTGTATTAGCTCCCTTTTTGTATAATATATATGTAAATGATGTCATACTTGAACTTAAATGATCAAAATACTTTCCTTCCTTGGTTTTATTCCATAAAGTACAGTGGTACCTCAGGTTAAGTACTTAATTCATTCCGGAGGTCTGTACTTAACCTGAAACTGTTCTTAACCTGAAGCACCACTTTAGCTAATGGGGCCTCCCGCTGCCGGAGCACGATTTCTGTTCTCATCCTGAAGCAAAGTTCTTAACCTGAAGCACTATATCTGGGTTAGCGGAGTCTGTAACCTGAAGCGTATGTAACCTGAGGTACCACTGTACCCATTTTGTTATATGGCAGGCATGTCCAAAGTCCATTTTGGGGGCCTAATCAACAACTTCAATCCTTAAAAAAGTCAACAACTTTGGTCGGCTCTTTGGTCGGCCCTCATGCATGTTCACTTCATCAAATCTGGGCCTCTTTGAAAAAAGTCTGGACACCCCTGCATGCTGATGATATGGTTTCATTATCACAATCACAAGTGGATATGAGGCGATTATTAAAATTTGGGGGCGATGATTTGCCACAATGAATATTTGAGCGTAAATCATGCCAATAGAAAAGTTGTAGTGTTTGTAGCAAGTCCTTATAAACACAAATGGTCAAATAACTGAGCAAGTGAGGCACTTTAATTAGGTCTGGATACAGTTTTCTGATAGAGGCATTTGGTCCCATCTTATGGCAGCCGCAGCTTTGAGGGCCTCAGGATCCTCACAAGCAGTTCTCAGCTGCAGGAGAGAAGCCGTAACCAGGACAACTGCACATCAGGTAGAACTTCTGACACCATTTCTTTGCTCTGGTTCCTCCTTGAAGGGAGAGGCAAGATGCCAGACCATCCATGGAAGAGAATGCTGGACCCACCTGGCACTGATTTTCAGCAGCTGGCCCGATGTCAGACTTTTGAGTGGGGTGGGGAAATTGTTGGTTCAGTGTGAAAGGTTTTTGGTCTAGGTAAGGGATAGAGGTTTTGTTTAGATAGGGTTGCCATATTTCAAGAAGTAAAAGTCCAGACACAAAAGGTTTGGGAAATCAACATCAAAGTTGAGGTTGAAAAAACAGACGAATGGCAACCCTAAACCTAGAGCTCATCAGGTAGCAAGTGACTAATAGTTTTAATGAACAAACAAATAAATATCTGAAGAAGTGTGCATGGACATGAAAGCTCATACCAATAACAATCTTAGTTGGTCTCTAAGGTGCTACTGGAAGGATTTTTTAAATTTTGTTTCAAATAAATAGAAGATAGAAATCAACAGTTTGGGAAATTGTGGGATGGAATAGTGGAATTCTGCGTCCAGTTCTGGGTCGTGTGCAGAGGAGGGCGACCAAGATGATCCAGGGTCTGGAAACCAAGCCTGATGAGGAACGGTTGAAGAAGCTGGGTATGTTTAGCCTGGCAAAGAGGAGACTGAGAGGAGATAGGATAGTCATCTTCAAATATCTCAAAGGCTGTCACATGGAAGAGGGAGCTGCTCTGGAGCTTAGGACTTAAGGCAATGGCTTCATGTTGCAAGAAAGGAGATTCTGAGTAAACATCAGGAAGAACTTTGACAGCGGAAGGTGGTGGACTCTCCCTCCTTGGAGGGTTTTAAGCAGAGGTTGGATGGCCATCTGTCATGGAGGCTTTAGCTGAGATTCCTGCATTGCAGGGGGTTGGACTAGATCAGTGGTTCTCAACCTGTGGGTCCCCAGATGTTGTTGGACTACAACTCCCATCATCCCTGAGCTCCAGCCTTGCTAGCTAGGAGTGATGGGAGTTGTAGTTCAACAACATCTGGGGACCCACAGGTTGAGAAAGGCTGGACTAGATGAACCTTGGGGAACCTTCCAACTCTACAATTCTATGATTCTATTAATGAACTGCTGTGGTCTGGGATAGTCACTTCACTCATCGCTTGGTGACTTTTTGTCATCTGGTGGAAGAGAGAGGTTGCAGCTCAGTGGTGGAGAATCTGCCTTGCATGTAGAAGTTCCCAGGTTCAATCGCTGCCTAAAAACCCAATGCAACCACTGCCTGTCAGAGCAGAAGAGAAGAGGATCTGGCACCCTGCAGATGTTTCTGCACTGCAACACTCATCAAGCTTGAACGCTGGCCATGATGGTTCCTTCATAGCTGGAGCTGTCGTGTGTGTTGTATTCAGAGGTGGATTTAGCGGAGCCTGGCCAGTTTGATTGCACTGGGCACAGGGATGCTGCAGGGGGGACCACAACTATGATGTATAGTGAAAGATGAGAGTTATAAGGGCAAATTGTGGCCTCCATGGGGCGTCGCTAAAATTTAAGACCCCATGGTCCATGACTGCTATATTTCATTCTTTTTCCAGAAGTAGCTTTTATGTTGTGTGAATTATAGAAATGTAGAGTTGGAAGGGATCCCAAGCCCCATCTTGTCAGTTTGCATTTCTCAGTGCAGAAAGTATTGATAAGATGTGTAGAGATCTTTTCTATTCTACTTAATTCAAGAGGGTTCTGGAAGCTTCTCTATGTGAAAGAAGCAAGCAGAAGGTTCCTGATGTTTGGGTTATTCCTTCAGAGAAGCTGAGTACAGCTGGCTTAGACTGGTTCTGTTATTGAGGCATCTAAATTGGACTCATGGCATGCATTTTTGTGAAAAGGGCAACACCCTGCCATTTCTTAGTATTTCTTGCATAGATCAACACCCTGCCAATTCCTAGGATTGCTTGCATAGCCATCACGGTACAGGATGAGCCATAAAAGGAGTTATGTGCCTTATCGACATGTGCCTTATCGTTTTTATCCAGGTAAAGAAGGGTGCTGTTAGATTCTAATTTGCTGAATGTTCTCTTACATGTTATGACGTAAAAAGTCCTATAAATATTTGCTGAGCCGACTTTGGAAATTATTCCTCTGAGTCAACTTGCTAGCAAGTACCGTACTTTACAATCAAATTTCTGAGTTTCTCCATAGCGGCGTGGAGTTCTTTCTTTCAGCCAATGCTGGTTTGCTACATTATCTCTTTCTGCCAAGGTCATGCTGACTATAAAAGTAGGGTTAGAAGGAGCCTGGGTTTCACTTTCTCTTTCTATCTCTCTTCCTTCTGGTGTGGTGTTCTGTACATAGTATGCTTACTGTTAAGGTTTAGACTTATTATAACTTATTGTAAGTTTAAGTGAAGTCTGCTGCAACTGGATTTCTTGTGCACAGTGCCAATCCTGAATGTATATGGATTTGTGATCAGTATGCTCATTTGCCTTCAGTCGCAGTAAAGCTCTGCTGGATGAAATAATAATTGCCTCTGGTCTATTTTGGGGGGAATCCTGCAATGTGCTTAAGTTATTACTCTGCTAACAACACACTGGAATCTGCTCTGGATCAATACTAAATAGAATTCCATGAAACCCAACTGCTGAAAATTGGGAATTTCAGCTAGATTCAAAGGAAAACAGAATGGAAATGAAAACTCAATAGACATTGGTTCTGATGCAGTATGGTATTTAATTTGGAACAGGTAGGAAGGAAGGTACAAAGGGGATGAGGAAGGGGATGGATGTCCTCTTGTGGAGAAGACCAAACCATACAGGGTGGAGTGATGAGGAAGCAACAGTGAGGAACAGCAGGGGAAAAGCAGGCATCTGAGCTGGAGACTGAGACCCTTGAAGACCCTGTTCAGGGAGCTTCCAGGAAACTCAACTTGGAGGAAAACCTTCTGTTGTGTCCAACCAAGTCCTGCTCATAGTAGACCCACTGGCATGAATGAGCCTAAGTTGGCTGTGTCCGTTCACTTCATTGGGCTTACTCTGAGTAGGGCTAGTGTTGGAGGCAAGTCCTTTGCTCAGATGCTTCTCACGTAGGTGAGAGAGAATTACCATCCCCAGCTGCCACAACATCTGCTGCTGCAGCAGTTGCCACCGTAGCCGCCATAACCTCCGTAGCCTCCATAGCCGCCACATCTGTTGCTGCAGCAGTTGCCACCATAACCTCCATAGCTTCCATAGCCTCCGTAGCCGCCACAACATCTGTTACCACAGCAGTTGCCGCCGTAGCCGCCGTAACCTCCGTAACCTCCGTAGCCGCCACATCTGTTGCTGCAGCAGTTGCCACCATAACCTCCGTAGCTTCCATAGCCTCCATAGCCGCCGCAACATCTGTTACCACTGCAGTTGCCGCCGTAGCCTCCATAGCCCCATCCTCCGGAGCCACAGGGGTTGCAGCAGTTTCCGTAGCCACAAGTCATCGTGCGGGTAGTGGTGGTGGATTTGGAAAGCAAAGAACTGGGAAGCAAAAGGAGCCTGATTAGAATTGTGGCATCGCAAGGGATTTCAAAGGCCAAGTAGACCAAACCTCCTGGGTCAATGAAGGGTCTCAATAAAGGGTGGGTGTGGTGTTCATATGGAGCCCCCAGTCGTCTCATGGACTATTGACCCGTACACCACTAATCCGCTGCCACCAACCAGGTCCTCCAGATAAATCATTTAGTTTCAGTCAGGTTCTTAAGTTAACGAAGAAGAGTGTAGTTTATTGCAGACATAAATGAACTTTAACTGCATTCCAAACGTTGTTACTCTTTACCTTCTTAGCCTTATTTTTATCCTGTCTCTAACTCTTCTACCTCCCCTCAAACAAGAACCAACTGCTCTAACTGTCTCTCTAATTCCAGCTGCCTGCCAACTGCTTTTCCAACTGCCTTTCCCAACCAACCAACCCACTAAAACCAACCAGCTACCCACTACCCAAACCTCAGGCTAAGCCCTTTTATAAACAGGTAGGCTCCGCCTCCGGCTTTCCTATTGGTCTACATATTAACCCTTTCTCTCCCCCTGTACAGACATTTTCAAACGAACGGGCAAACACCACAGTGGGGAACCTCAGGCCTAAGGGGAGAATGAGATTGCGGCCTTCCAGGTCCCAGTGGTTATGGGTGTCTAAGGCACAGGTTTTGGGTTTTGTGAGCCTTCTGAAAGGAGCACATAAAAAGTTCAGAGATCGTTAAAGCATCTCGGCCACCAAACTGATAAATAATGCTTCTAGCCCTCATGGAAATGGCTGTATGCTTAAAAGGAGCCCATGGAAAGCTCCTGACCCTTTCTAGAAAATCCATGGTGATTATGGTGATGGTGATGATTTATCTGCCCTCCACATTAAGATCCCAGGGCAGGTTACAACATTAAAACATAATATTAGAAATGATTTTCAACAAAAAAGAAGGTGTGTCCTAAAAATGTGTACCTCAAGTGTCACAAGCCAGGGTAAAGAGGCACATCTTCAGTCTTCTACAAAAGCTGTTTCATGAAGATTGAAGACACACCTCTGTGGTGAGGGAGTCCCACAGCTTAGGGGCCACCACAGAAAAAGCCCTCTCCTGGGCTGCCACCCTCTGAACCTCTGGGGTGGAGGAACTATCAAGAGGACCCTCTCTGCCAATCACACCCGCTGAGAGGATGTTTCTGGTAGGAAGCTGTGTTTGGGTATGTGAGTCTTTAGTTGTTCGCTGCCAGACCTCTGCACCATCTCTGTCCTTGAATTATCATCAACCAATTGAGTTGCCTCTCATCCCAAGAGGTAGTTCTTACCCCAACCTCCTACCCACTCCACAAACACTCATGAAAGCCCAGGCTGACATTTAAGGAACCAGTTTTTGTGCTTTCATCTTGATGTGCAGGGCTATAAATCCCAGAGATGCCTTGTCATTAGTTCTGCTTTATAAGCAGAGCAGGCTGGGAGCAAAAGCTAAACAAGGCATGGCTTGAGAAGCCAAGTAAACACCCACAAAATCTTAAACTTCCACCACCAGGACATGAAAAGAGCCCTGTCTAGTTCAGTGTCGTGCTCTCACAAGGGACAACCTGGTTCCAGTGGGGAACCGACAAGCAGAGTCTCAGCACAACAGCTCCCTTCTCTCTTGTGAGTCCCGAAACGCTGCTTCTGATGGTGAAGGCAGAACATACCCACCATGGCTAATAGCCCCTGATAGCCTTATTTCCCACCGATATGCTGAATCCCCTTCTCAAGCCATCCACGTTGGTGGCCGTCATTACTTCTTGAAGTAATAAAATGAACTCATGGTGCTCACTAATGGTTTATCCCCAGCCTTTGACATAAGATCTTCTACTGAGTCAGAACTTTGATCCATCTAGCTCAGCATTGTCTATGCCAGCTGATGGTGGCTCTCCAGAGCTTCAGATAGGGGGGTTTTCCAGCTCTACTAGGGATGCCTTCTGCATGAAAAAGCACACACCACGTCCCATCCCCTAAGAGAAAGATTCTAGTCCTCATACTGGGAATTGAACCTGGAGCCTTATCCATAAGAACATGAGAAGAGCCAGCTGGATTAGGCCAAAGGGGCCCCATTTAGTTCAGCATTGTGTCCTCACAGTGGACAACCAGTTGCCAGTGAGAAAGCTGCAAGCAGGACTTGAATGCAACAGCAGCTCCCTACAGTTTCCTGCAACTGGTATACAGAAGCATATTGTCTCTAACAGTGGAGGTACTCTGTTAAGAATAAGAATAGTATTATTTCTACCCCACTCATCTGGTTGGGTTGCCCAAGCTGCTCTATGTCCTGTGGCCCTTCTCCTAGAACTATTTATCTCCTAGCGAACACATTCTTAAAACTGCAATTCTAACAGCACAGATCCAGATTCAGAATGTTTCCAAGCAGGAGTACATTACCTTGATCTCTGAGGAGCTGAAGTCCAGAAGAGTGTTTGGAGGAACCCCGAGAGTTGAGGGCTTTTATACCCGTTTCCCGAGCCACCTCATGGGTAGGAATGTGCGTGGCATGACACCTGTTAGCAGCTAACTCATACTTAACTCACACATGCATCACGTCTCAAATTGATGTATGGGAACAGCACTCCTGTTTAGGAACACCAGAGTTAAAAATAAAAATGAGGACGTCCTCGTCCATTCCCAATGGTTCCGGTTGCTCCATAAATTTATGGGCCTCATTCCTTCCCATTTAATCAACTGTTTCCATCAGACTCAAACCGGGAGTGAAGGCAGTTGGACTGGTTTGCTTCCGAAGCGCCTGCCCAAATGGTCCACCACTGAGGGACAAGCAAAACATGGCAAAGGCACGTGCTTAGCATCCAAATGTAGAAAAAATATGCTCAAGACGCTGAAGTCTAGGCCAGATGCCACGTGTGTGTGTTTGTGTGTGTGTGTGTGTGTTCTGATTTTGTGGTGTTTCTTTTCTTTCATTTTAATACACCACATTAGTGATGTATGGAAGTGAGAGCTGGACCATAAAGATGGCTGATCGCCGAAGAATTGATGCTTTTGAATTCTGGTGCTGGAGGAGACTCTTGAGAGTCCCATGGACTGCAAGAAGATCAAACCTCTCCATTCTGAAGGAAATCAGCCCTGAGTGCTCACTGGAAGTACAGATCCTGAAGCTGAGGCTCCAAGACTTTGGCCACCTCATGAGAAGAGAAGACTCCCTGGAAAAGACCCTGATGTTGGGAAAGATGGAGGGCACAAGAAGAAGGGGACGACAGAGGACAAGATGGTTGGACAGTGTTCTGGAAGCTACCAGTATGAGTTTGACCAAACTGTGGCAGTGGAAGACAGGAGGGCCTGGCATGCTCTGGTCCAGGGGGTCACAAAGAGTCAGACACGACTAAACGACTAAACAACAACAACAACAAAAATACACCACATACAAAAAGAAAATATGAAGATACACAAATATCCATCACCTTCTAAAAACTAAAAAGAAGAAGAAAAGAAAAATAAACAAGAAGAACACCAATACATTAAATATTACTCACAATGCATTTAACATAAAAATGACTTTTTCCTATATAGCTGACTTCACGTCTACTCCTTACTTCTACTTCTCATCCATTATTCACTGCCATATTATACCATATTTTGGCTTTAATGTTATTTATTCTATCCTAGGTTTTCCATCAGATTTAAAACTCCTGCTTGTTCAAATGCTGCTTTTGTGATGTTTCAAACTGCGAAGGCCAAAACATCCATGATGATTTGAAAGAAACATCTCCAAGGCAGAAATAAACAACTGGCTTGCAAATTAGGAGATTTACGAAGCATATGCACGCAGAGCTAGGAATGTGTGGTGGGCTGGCGAGAGGTTCCCCATTTTTGTTGCATTTCAAAACAAGATTCCAGTCCTCATGTGGTATGAAGCTTAGAAATGTATTCACACCTCAGCCCCAACCCTCGCCAAGCTTTTTCCTTTGCACCCCCTTGGTTGCTAAAATTATATACTGCCTAACTGTAAAAAGAACTAACTAACTAACAACCAAACCCTCACCTCAGAATGGTTTGAATTGAAAACAATTGTGTTCCAGTGGAGGCGGGAGAGAAGCGTTAACAAAACCAGAGACTCTGAGAATCTCCCAGTCTCCCTATTTTCCAGGGACAGTCCTAGATCTACAGAAGCCATCCCGGTTTCTGATTTGATCCCAGAATGCCCCGCTTTCCCTTAGGATGCCCATGTTTTCATTGGAGAAATGTTGGAAGGTATGAAGTCCAAAGCATATACAGTCATAAAGGTAAAGGTAAAGGTACCCCTGCCCGTACAGGCCAGTCTTGCCAGACTCTAGGGTTCTGCGCTCATCTCACTCTAGAGGCCGGGAGCCAGCGCTGTCCGCAGACACTTCCAGGTCACGTGGCCAGCGTGACAAGCTGCATCTGGTGAGCCAGCGCAGCACACGGAACGCCGTTTACCTTCCCACTGGTAAGCGGTCCCTATTTATCTACTTGCACCCGGAGGTGCTTTCGAACTGCTAGGTTGGCAGGCGCTGGGACCAAACGACGGGAGTGCACCCCGCCGCGGGGATTCGAACCACCGACCTTTCGATCGGCAAGTCCTAGGCACTGAGGCTTTAACCCACAGCGCCACCTGGGTCCCATATACAGTCATACCTCAAGTTAAATGTGCTTCAGGTTGAGCGCGTTCAAGTTGCGCTCTGCGGCAACCCAAAAGTAATGGAGCGCGTTACTGTTTCGCCGCTCGCGCATGCGCTGACTTCATTTGAGCGGCGGAGCGCAACCCGCACATGCGCATACCCACCGTCGCATCTTGCATTCCGTTCGGGATGTGAACGTTGCTCCGGAACAGATCCTGTTCGCATCCCGAGGTACCACTGTAGAAGCTAAACACGTACAAGACCTCCATTCTCTTTTAGTTTTAAACCAGGGGCCAGCAAACTTTTTCAGCAGGTGGCCGGTCCATTGTCCCTCAGACCTTGTGGAGGGCCGGACTATATTTTGGAAGAAAAGAAATGAACTATGACCCACAAATAACCCAGAGATGCATTTTAAATAAAAGGACACATTCTACTCATGTAAAAACGTGCTGATTCCTGGACCGTCCGCGGGCTGGATTAAGAAGGCGATTGGGCTGCATCTGGCCCTTGGGCCTTAGGTTGCCTACCTATGTTTTAAATATATGATCCTTGTCAGCTGTGCAATCCAGTTCTCATGACTGGATACTATCGCTACTGAGCAACATGTCATCTGCAGGTGAAGATAGCATGAAACTCACCTGCAGCAACGTCTAAATCATGGGTTTTTACATGAGTAGAATGTGTCCTTTTATTTAAAATGCATCTCTGGGTTATTTGTGGGGCATAGGAATTTGTTCGGTTTTTTCCCCTTCAAAATATAGTCCGGCCCCCACAAGGTCTAAGGGACAGTGGACCGGCCCCCTGCTGAAAAAGTTTGCTGACCCCTGAAATTGTCTGGAGCCTGTCCTTGGTGGCAATGGCGTTCATTGACATGAATACGCACTGGAGGCTAGGTGTCCCGCTCCCCACAAACAAAGGATTAACTTTCAGACAACACACAGGAATGGACTTGGAATGGACATGGAGTGGAGGTGCTAATACCTTTTGGTTTTGGGTTGTTGTTTTTTTTTTAAGTGGACCTCCCAACTGCCACACAAAATTAGCATTTTTTACTAGCCAGCTAGGTCTGTCACAGATAAATTGGGAAAACTAGAGCAGAAGAAGTCCACCTTCCAGCTTCCCACCACCTCCAACCCATCATGACGTAAACTGGGGAGACTTGTGACACATTCCGCTTTGGTTGATGACCTCTTGCGAGGCTATTATACCAAAATAACACCAGAGCCCATTAAGATTGGGTGTCAAGCCATAGAGGCAATAATAATAATAATAACAGCAACATATTTCAAGCATATAAAACACTAATGACTGTTTGTGGAGAGATCTGGAAGCCTATTGTCTGCTTCCCGGCTTCCCAGCACTACCATCGAATGAAGACGCAAATAGATCATAGAATCATAGAGTTGGAAGAGACCACCAGGGCCACCGAGTCCAACCCCCTGCCAAGCAGGAAACACCATCAGAGCACTCCTGACATATGGTTGTCAAGCCTCTGCTTAAAGACCTCCAAAGAAGGAGACTCCACCACACTCCTTGGCAGCAAATTCCACTGTCGAACAGCTCTTACTGTCAGGAAGTTCTTCCTAATGTTTAGGTGGAATCTTCTTTCTTGTAGTTTGTATCCATTGCTCCGTGTCCGCTTCTCTGGAGCAGCAGAAAACAACCTTTCTCCCTCCTCTATGTGACACCCTTTTATATATTTGAACATGGCTATCATATCACCCCTTAACCTCCTCTTCTCCAGACTAAACATGCCCAGCTCCCTTAGCCGTTCCTCATAAGGCATTGTTTCCAGGCCTTTGACCATTTTGGTTGCCCTCCTCTGGACACGTTCCAGTTTGTCAGTGTCCTTCTTGAACTGTGGTGCCCAGAACTGGACACAGTACTCCAGGTGAGGGTCTGACCAGATGTCATCAGTTTGCTGACCGTGTCATCCTGAGCCCTATGGTGCGGTCAGAAAGGGGATGGTCAAATCCTGAAGATGAATGGGAGGAGCTGGGGGGATAATAATAATAATAATAATAATAATAATAATAATAATTAATACCCCACCCTCCCCAGCCAGTGCTGGGCTCAGGCATAGCTGTCAACTTTCCCCTTTTCTTGCGAGGAGTCCTATTCAGAATAAGGGAATTTCCCTTAAAAAAAGCGAAAAGTTGACAGCTATGGGCTCAGGGCAGCTAACACCAGTAAAATTACGGTAAAAACATAATGGGGGGGGGGGGCAATTTAAAATACAGGTTAAAAATACAATTTAAAATGGAGCCTCATTTTAATAGTAGCCCATAGATCAAAACCATAAGGGGAGGGAAACGTAAGAGTCAGACTGAGTCCAAACCAAAGGCCAGGCGGAACAGCTCTGTCTTGCAGGCCCTGCGGAAAGACGTCAAGTCCCGCAGGGCCCTGGTCTCTTGTGACAGAGCGTTCCAGCAATTTGGAGCCAGTGCTGAAAAGGCCCTGGGCCCTAGTTGAGACCAATCTAACCACCTTGCGACCTGAGACCTCCAAAGTGATGTCATTTGTGGACCTTAAGGTCCTCTGCAGGGCAGACCAGGAGAGGCTGTCCCGTAGGTCCAAGGGTCCTATGCCGTATAGGGCTTTGAAGGTCAAAACCAGCACCTTAAACCTGACCCTGTACTCCACCGGGAGCCAGTGCAGTTGGTAAATTGGTGCTGAGCGACTCAAGGAGGGTCCTAGTGGAATGGGGAGATGAACTCCGGACCCTACTTGGGCTTAGGATCCTGTCTGCTCAGGATTATCCTAAAGATGACCTCTTAACCTTTCTGTTGACTGCTGTCCGTATGGAGCTAGCCAGATGTTGGAAAACCAGTGTTGGGCTAAGCACAGATTCTTCAGCATTGGCTAAGAAACGAAGATGCCAGGTGAGAGCGGCAAAGAGCAAACACAATCCACATTCCTTTTATAACGCATGGCAAGTGTATTATTGAATACATAAATTGTTCAGACTGTGGCAGGAATCCACCCGGCACTCATGGGAAAATGTGACATGTTCTCTTCCACCAACCAAATGAAGCTTTAACACATGGCATGATAAAATTTCTGTAATTTTATCGAGACAAGTTATTTGGTGTTTACTGTTGCAACAACTGTTTCCTCAAAAATTATCTTCTGTACGATGAAAATAAATGAAAACAGTTTTTAAAGTGTTAAAGGGAAGGGAGAAAACATTCTGGAAAAGTGGCAAAGGACCGTGTGGGTTATCTATTTATTTAAATTCATAAAATTTTATACACCAATTGATTTAAAAAAACAACAACTCAAAGCGGTTTTGAGAAAAGATAAAGCAATAAAATTATCACCCATAAAAATTAACAACAGTAATTTAAGACTTTTTAAAAATATTTTATTAGCTTTTTACACAAAAAATAAGACAAAACAAAACAAAAAATACAAGTTACAAAAACACAGAAACAACAACAACAACAAAAAACAAAAAACATCACAAAAGAAAAACATTAATAAAAACAATTTCATCTTCATGATATTTCTTTCATTTACTTATTTCCCGACTTCCCCAAACCTCCCTTCACTGTATTCCAAATCATATATTTAACCAGCAAATCCCTACCCTCTATCTTAATTAATCCTTGTCTTAATTGTTACCATCTTGATATAACTTAATCTCCTTTAAATCTTAAAATATTAAATCTTTTAATTTTACAGCTTTTATACTAATAACCTTTTAGATTCAAGCTGATGTCATTTTAACATTCATTAATCTTATAATATTTCTGTAGATTTAAGACTTTTGAAAAGTTAATGTAACAACAGACTAAAAACAGAATGAAACTTGCACCAACTTTCTAAACAGCTGGGTAACTTTGTCAAAGCGAACAAATGTTTTTAGCAGCTGCCAAAAAGAGTACAGTGGAGGTGGCTGCAGGCTATCAATAGGCAGGGAGTTCCAAAGGTGCTGCTGTGGCATTGGAAAAGTCTTGGCTGGCTGGCTGGACCCCCTGAGCGAGAGCGGTTTGCGCTGCAACATTGCATTGCATCTCTTTCAAACCCGCTGTGTCTTTTACCCAAGAAGAGCACAAATGCATATCCAGAGCCAGTTGTTTTGAGAATCGTTGCAGTCAATACAGTGGTACCTTGGGTTACATACACTTCATGTTACATACGCTTCAGGTTACAGACTCTGCTAACTCAGAAATAGTACCTCGGGTTAAGAACTTTGCTTCAGGATGAGAAGAGAAATCACTCAACGGCAGCAGGAGGCCCCATTAGCTAAAGTGGTGCTTCAGGTTAAGAACAGTTTCAGGTTAAGAAGGGACCACCGGAACGAATTAAGTACTTAACCCGAGGTACCACTGTATTAGTCTTTTAAAAGAAACAAGAGGGGGTGTCTAACAGCACAGTTCAATAATGGCCTATGCAGAAATGTCAGTGGGTTCTATCTAAAATTAGTCCTGCTCAGAGTAGACCCACTAAAATTAACAGACTTGCGTTACTCATGCCCATGAATTTCAGTGGATCTGCTCTAAATAGTAGTAACTCTGAAGACAACCCATTGAGTTTAATGGGATCTACTTTTAGGTCACCGGAGTGATCCTATTTTGGTGATTCTCCAGCCCCTTGTCAGAGTGCATCTGTTAGAAAGAAATCATCATGATATCATTGTGGTGGAGGGGATTTCATGAGGTTCTTTTGCTGCAAAGGATTTCAGCGCTTCTTGCAAGCATTCATTAGTGGTTGCACATGTCAAGCGATATTGGGTTATGCCCCTAATTTGTTCTTGCAATTATATAACCCCAGATTTAATAACAGACTCGTTTGGAAAACAGCAACAACAAAAAATGCAGTAATTGCTTCACAGGTCATTTCCCCCCAAACGGTAGTGATTTGTGACTCTCGATTCGACAGTTGCACCCGATCTGAATGAAGATGAAACAGTAATTAATTCTTTTTATGAACACTTTAAACCTTGGGGTCCCCCCCCCCCTTGCCTTTCCAAGGGACTGGGTTTGAATTTCGGGGATAGCGATACCATCTATGCAAGCATAACATTTCTAGATTATGCGTTGTTATGTAGAAGAGGTTTTTCATTTTTTAAATAAGCTTTTCTTTTTTAAAAAAATCTTATCTAGCCACGGAGGTCACACTGCCTCTCAAACACTGGCAAAACCTATCACAGTTTTAACCACACGACTGGATCTATGCAGAGATACTTTAATTCATCAAAAAATTAAGGTAGGGAATATCCAGAAGACCATTGTATTATGAGGAGTTAGGCGCGATGCCCTGAAAATTTCCCCTTTTGATGCCCTCAAAGCTGCATCTAGGCAGAGACCTAGATTTCGCCGTAAATAATGCCGCTCTGTCAATTAGCGCTCTCTAAGAGTTAATCACAGCTTGCTGGAATCAGAGCTTATTATAGAAAGGTCACATGACAAAAGGAGTGAAGACGTGGGGTCATGTATCCTCCGACCCATGTGAGTCATAACAAAGCAGAGCAGCATGGGAATATTAAGGCTGCCCTTTGCAGCCTGACATTTGCTATGACCTTTGTTATGACCTTGCAGGACATAAACATAGACAAGGCCATGGGGAGGTGACCCCAACCACAGGTGATGACTCCCGGATAGTATTTAAGGCTTCAGTGAGAACATCTCAGTGCAGACCAGCGCTGCACACTGTGGCGGAAAAGTTGGTTTTGCTGGACCGGTTGGAACAACAAGCCCTGGTGGAGGAACGGGAGTAAGGAGGGAGTGGACCTCCCCCGGCACCACTATTCCGGTAGGGTGCCATCGCAGCGGCCACCCCAGATATGCTCCGTGCACCCTCCTGTGCACGCTGGATGCCGAGCCCCCACAGGCAGCGCACCACGCCCCCAGAATGCGCACCATGCCCCGTGGGCGGTGCACCACGCCCCCAAGGCATGTGCCACACCTCCAGGGAGCACAAGCCACATCCCCACATGTTTTCCACCCCGGTAGTGGAGCATGCGGCTTCACCACTGACAACAAGTGTTTCTTTTTTTCTGTCTTTCCCTGCCGGCAAATGGTAAATGAACGGCAGCCTCTGATTGGCCGTGATTCCAGGAGGGAGGGTTTAAAAGGAGAGGATTTGAAGAGAGACAGGGAGTTGAGAGGGTTGGTTGAAGTGGGTTGGAATTGAGGTTGGAGCATAGCTGTCAACTTTTCCCTTTTCTTGCGAGGAGTCCTATTCGGAATAAAGGGATTTCCCTTAAAAAAGGGAAAACGTTGACAGTTATGGGTTGGAAAGGTTGGGAGATAGAAGGGCGACAAGTTAGAAGACAGGCTGAGGTATAAAGAGTGAGTGGGAGACAGTGGCGTAGCGTGGGGGGTGCAGGGGGGCCGGCCGCACCGGGCGCAACATCGGGGGGGGGGGCGCCCTCGCACTCGCAGCTCTCTGCCCCTACCTGGCTCACTCACCCTCTCTCACTGCAGTGCTGGCTGTGCGAATCCGATCCGAGCTGCCGGGTCGCCGCCCA
Organism: Podarcis tiliguerta; assembly: GCF_965153285.1. Taxonomy (NCBI): domain Eukaryota; kingdom Metazoa; phylum Chordata; class Lepidosauria; order Squamata; family Lacertidae; genus Podarcis; species Podarcis tiliguerta. Next base: position 2,150,062 of record NC_139549.1, read on the forward strand.
CTGTGGAGGGGAGGGTGCCAGGCGTGAGGTGCGGTGCGGAGAGAGAGCGAGGGACTATCTGGGGGAGGGACAGTGCAGCGGGCGCAAATTACTTGCCTTGCCTCGGGTTAGGGGGCGCAAATTACTTGCCTTGCCCCGGGTGCTGACAACCCATGCTATGCCACTGATGGGAGAAAGAGTTGATTCTGGAAAGAGAACTTCCGCTCTGAGCGTATTGTGAAGGACAGAGTGTCCTGTAGGAGGAATAGACTGGAATCTTAGTGGGAGGCAGAGGCTGAGCCAGGAGAAGTAGGAGATGGAAAGGAACAGCCTCCTTGGGACTCAAATATACTCTGGAGGAAGAAGATTCTTCTAAGGAAAAGAAGAAACTCCCAAACCCAGTGAAGGATGTGTTAACAGAGGCAATTAGAGATCACACTAGACAAGAGTTTCAAAAAGCATGGGGGAAATGCGGAGAATACTTCCCAAAACAGTGCCCTAAAATACATACCTGGACTTGTTTCGATTAATGTCTGCAGGAGACTTTGTGGATTTTTAAGTTAAAATTAGAAAAATCTTAATAATTATTCATAAAGGAAACAGCTTATAAGAAGTAAACAAGGAGGCCAGATACAGGATAAAGGAAGTCTTTTATTTGGTTGTATGTATTGTTGTATGTTGGTACAGGGGTGGCACTGTGGGTTAAACCACAGAGTCTAGGACTTGCCAATCAGAAGATCGGCGGTTTGAATCCCCACGACGGGGTGAGCTCCCGTTGCTCGGTCCCTGCTCCTGCCAACCTAGCAGCTTGAAAGCATGTCAAAGTGCAAGTAGATAAATAGGTACCACTTCGGCAGGAGGGTAAATGGTGTTTCCATGCGCTGCTCTTGTTCGCCAGAAGGGGCTTAGTCCTGCTGGCCACATGACCCGGAAGCTGTACGCCGGCTCCCTTGGCCTGTAAAGCGAGATGAGTGCCGCAACCCCAGAGTTGGCCACGACTGGACCTAATGGTCAGGGGGTGACCATTACCTTTACCTTTATTGTTGTATGTTATGCTCACTGTATGTTACGTTCACATTTAATGAGGGTGAATTTGTGTATTGGGGGGTGGGGGGTTATGTTATGTTGTAAATAAAATTCCAATATTTTTTTTAAAAAATCCTAGCTAAAAGCCGGAGCAAATGACAGATGGAGGGAGGCTACATATGAGGCAGTGAAGGACAGATGCCAGATGCCAGAATCTGAGAGGGCATCTATAGGTCTCATTTATGTTCCTTTAAATTCCAGCAGGGGGCACTCACAGACCTTTCACCTCCCTCTCGTGGAGTAACCAGGGTGACAAATTCTCTACTTGATTAGTTGATGGGGAAGGGATCTCCCTAACTGATTTGTTTTTGGTTTGTTTTGTTTTTTAAAAAAACAACCCTAGGATTCAGCTATGCTGGATCTGGACACATCAAAGAATCGTTTCAACTTAAAGCGTTATAAATTCAAACACAGATTTATATGCGTTATATGTGCGAGGCAACATTGTGCCACCAGATGGCGACGCGGAGTCGCGTTTTTCTTTCCCTGTTTTCCCTGTTTATATTTACAAAGCTGAAAACGAAATGCTTCTTTGATGTGCCTAGAAAGCCAGCCTCACTCTTTGTTTCCCAAGCGTATAACTTTCGTTTTGTAGGAAAACCCACATTTCACAACCCTACCCACATCTGAAGAGCTAATTACAGTAAGTCTGGAAGCTTTCTTCAACAGACTCTCTTCAGAGGAAATCTCCCTCTCTCTCCCCATTGTTAATGTTTCAGTTTTATAGGTGGATAAATATATGTACACCATAGCCGAGATCCCGAAACCTACCATGAAACACACCTAAGAGCTTGGCTGTGCCGTGATTTGTTTGAATGCTGTGCCTAAGAGCCTAAGAAAAGCCCAGCTGCTGTATCAGACCAGTGGCTCACCTAGTCCAGGGTCATGCTCTCACAAGGCAAAACCAGGTGCCTGTGGGAAACCGACAAGCAAGACCCAAGAACATGAGCATCTCTCTCCTCCTGCAGTCCTCAGAAGCATCACTGCCCCAGTAGCAGAAGCAGAGCCATTGTGACTTTGTTGCTGTTGTTTAGTCACTTAGTCGTGTCCGCCTCTTCGTGACCCCCTGGACCAGAGCACGCCAGGCACTCCTGTCTTCCACTGCCTCCTGCAATTTGGTCAAACTCATGCTGGTAGCTTCCAGAACACTGTCCCACCATCTCGTCCTCTGTTGTCCCCTTCTCCTCGTGCCCTCCATCTTTCCCAACATCAGGTTCTTTTCCAGGGAGTCTTCTCTTCTCCTGAGGTGGCCAAAGTCTTGGAGCCTCAGCTTCATGATCTGTCCTTCCAGTGAGCAGCACTCAGGGCTGATTTCCTTCAGAATGGAGAGGTTTGATCTTCTTGCAGTCCATAGGACTCTCCAGAGTCTCCTCCAGCACCAGAATTCAAAAGCATCAATTCTTGATGGTCCAGCTCTCACTTCCATCCATCACTATGGGAAAACCATAGCTTGAACTATACGGACCGTTGTTGGCAAGGTGATATCTCTGCTTTTTAAGATGCTGACTAGCAGCCACCAATAGTCTTCTCCTGCATGAATTTGTCCAATCGTCTGTATAAAAGTCCTCCAAGTCAGTGGAGCATGAAGCCATAAACCAGGGGTCCCCAAACTAAGGCCGGATAAGGCCCGAGGGACTCATTTATCCGGCCTGCGGCGACCCCCGCCACCCACTGCTGCCGCCCGTTCTTACCAGCGCTGCATGGCTGCCCACTTCCGGGTCAGAGGCTGATCGTTTTCGGCCGTGCAATCCAGTTCTCATGACTGGATTTTATCGCTACTGAGAAACATGTCATCTGCAGGTGAAGATAGCATCAAGCTCACCCGCTGCAACATCTAAATCATGGGTAGGCAAACTAAGGCCCGGGGGCCGGATCCAGCCCAATCGCCTTCTCAATCTGGCCTGCGGACGGTTCGGGAACCCACGTGTTTTTACATGAGTAGAATGTGCACTTTTATTTACAATGCATCTCTGGGTTATTTGTGGGGCATAGGAATTCGTTCATTTTTTCTTCTTCTTCAAAATACAGTGGTACGTCGAGCTAAGAAATTAATTCGTTCTGGAGGTCCGTTCTTAACCTGAAACGGTTCTTAACCTGAGGTACCACTTTAGCTAATGAGGCCTCTCGCTGCTGCTGCGCGATTTCTGTTCTCATCCTGAAGCAAAGTTCTCAATCCGAGGTACTATTTCTGGGTTAGCGGAGTCTGTAACCTGAAGCGTATGTAACCCGAGGTACCAGTGTATAGTCCGGCCCCCCACAAGATCCAAGGGACAGTGGACCAGCCCCCTGCTGAAAAAGTTTGCTGACCCCTGGTGAAGAGTGTCTTTCATGCCTTCAACAGTCATGGCTTCCCACAAAGAATCATGGGAAGTGTAATTTCTTAAGGGTGCTGGGACTTGTTAAGAGGAGATCCTCTTCCTCCTCTCACAGGGCCACAAAACTCAGAGTTTCTGGGACTGACTGATCAACAGCTTTGAGAATTGTCATTCTGTGAAGAGGGATGGGGATTTGAAGGGGCAACAGAGACTTGGCATTGAAGCCTGTGTGTCTTGAATTGCACATCTTGTGGGAGCTAATAAACTGTAGCCCAAGTTCCCTCGAGCATCAGTTCATTATTCCAGGGTGTGCTCACAAAGGGACTCTCCTCTCCCCCCCCCATGTGTAAAGAAAATGCATGTTGAATGCAGTCTGCTAAGTCTACAAAGCCAGAAATTTCAAAAGCTAATAAGCACATACAAACATTAATGCGACAAGGGGGGGGGGGGGGCGACAATGAGATACTTCTGGCTGCGAAGCCTTCAACAATCCTGGGCCTATAATTACCCTGGAAGTTGTGCAACGGAGGTGTTTTGTAAAGACGCAGCTGTCCATGGCAAGAGTATAAAAGTGTCCAAGAATCGAGGCATTTGCTAAACGCATTTTCTTGGCTTCTCTCGTTTTGCATTCTGAGGAAGACTTGGGTGAGTCCAGCTTGACTAAATCTGCCTTTAAATCCCTAGGAGTGTTGGCTTGAGCTATTTGATTTTTCAGCTGAGCATTACGGAGAGAGAGAGAGAGAGAGAGAGAGAGAGAGAGAGAGAGAGAGAGAAAGAAACGTAGGAAGCTGTCTTGTACTGAGTCAGACCGATCTATGTAGCTAATAATAATAATAATAATAATAATAATAATAATTTATTATTTATACCCCGCCCATCTGGCTGGGCTTCCCGAGCCACTCAGGGCGGCTTCCAATTTTTTTAAAAAAAATACTGTAATACATCAAACATTAAAAGCTTCCCTAAACAGAGCTGCCTTCATATGTCTTCTAAAAGTCTGGTAGTTATTCTTCTCTTTGACATCTGATGGGAGGGTGTTCCACAGGGTGGGTGCCACTACCAAGAAGGCCCTCTGCCTGGTCCCCTGTAACTTGGCTTCTCGCAGGGAGGGAACTGCCAGAAGGCCCTTGGCGCTGGACCTCAGTGTCTGGGCAGAACGATGGGGGTGGAGATGCTCCTTCAGGTATACTGGACCGAGGCTGCTTAGGGCTTTCAAGGTCAGCACCAACACTTTGAATTGTGCTCAGAAACGTACTGGGAGCCAAATGTAGGTCTTTCAAGACCGGTGTTATGTGGTCTTGGCAGCCGCCCCCAGTCCCCAGTCTAGCTGCCGTATTCTGGATTAATTGCAGTTTCCGGGTCACCTTCCAAGGTAGCCCCACGTAGAATGCATTGCAGTAGTCCAAGTGGGAGATAACCAGAGCATGCACCACTCTGGTGAGGCAGAGTTTTGTCTACATGGACAGGCAGTGGCTCTTCAGGGATTCAGCCAGGGAATATATCCCAGTAGAAAAAAGACAGTCGTGGAACCGAGAAAGTGCACAAAACAAATGAAATACTGTGAAAATCCCTGAAACGAGAAGTAATCAACTAGAAATATTATCTTGTTGAAATAATCTACATACGCTTCAGGTTACCTACTCTGCTAACCCAGAAATAATGCTTCAGGTTAAGAACTTTGCTTCAGGATGAGAACAGAAATCGTGCTCCGGCAGCAGCAGGAGGGCCCATTAGCTAAAGTGGTGCTTCAGATTAAAAACAGTTTCAGGTTAAGAACGGACCTCCAGAACGAATTAAGTACTTAACCTGAGGTACCACTGTAAAGGGCTGCTGTGCCTCAAATCATAGTCTCTGCTTAGATCTCTCTGTCTTCCTTACGGTTCAATGCTATAATGTCCAGGGTCTTCTTTCTCATCTTTTTGGCTGCCAGAGCAAAAAAGAGCAACTTTATGAGGCACTGAGATGTTTACATTGCCAAGAAGCCATAGGGCCTTCTCTGGTTTGGCGAGAGATCGTCGCAAACCAGAACATTGGTCCTGCAAGCTCAGGGGGTATCTACACACATATTAAAAAATGCTGTTTTAATGTTTTGTTTTGTTTTTATTATTGGTTGTTAGCCACCCTGAGCCCGGTCTTGGCTGGGGAGGGCGGGGTGTAAATAAATTTATTATTATTATTATTATTATTATTATTATTATTATTATTATTATTATTAATTTTTTATTAATTTTTCTTTTTCATTCATTACATACATCTCAGATTCTTAACATTTACAATATATTCCTCCCTCCCTCCCCTCCAAGATTTCCCCAAACTTCCGCTTCTGGTTTGTTTCTCCTTTCACCCACTTTGCTATCTTTCAACAGAAAAAGTTATTAATAACATAACATCCAACCTAAAAACATAAAAGTAAAAGTAAATACACTATAATATTTCTCTATCTTCTGAACATTTTCTAATACTAACAGTGTGAATCTTTATTTAATTTCTGCCATCAAGTCTATCGACTTCCTTTGTTTCTGCAGGTATAATATAAACGGTTCCCGTTCTTTTTCAAAGTCGCCATTGTCTTTTTCTTAATTTGTCTGTCATTTTTGCCAGTTCTGCATAGTTCATCAACTTCTCTTGCCATTGTTCTTTAGTTGGCATTTGTTTTGTTTTTCAAACATTTTGGGGGAAAAAATTGAATTTTCCATAGCTCACTGCCGCCATCTAGTGTCAAATTTGTATATTGCACTTTACAATACAATTAAAACATTTTACTTGCAGATGTATAGCTGGGTCCTCAGTATTGTCTATATTTTATTCAAGTTGGCACTAGCACCCCTGGTCTAAGTGAATTAAGGACACGTTTGTCCCGACCTTCTTGCCCCATTTTCCTCTAATTCTTTTCACACCTGTCTCTTATGCTTCCCTCTGTTTATGTCTCTTTCTCTGTCTGTCTCTCTCTGCCTGCCTCACATCACATTCCCTGCATTAGATTTGTCTCTGCTTTGTCTGTTCCAGACCTTTGTTTGCTCTCCCAGGGATGAGTAACTACGGGACGTACGGGCTGTCATCATGCGGCGGCAACCAATCAGGCCGGGAACCATCTAGCCAAGGCTCCGGCCACTGGTTTGGTTCGACGACGTCTCGGCCCAGATGCTATGAGCCAAGCAGCTATGGATCGTATGCCAGCTCCGGTGGCTTCGGAGGTTGTGGAAGCTGTGGAGGTGGCTATGGTGGCTCTGGCCGGATGGGTGGCCATAGCAGTTTCGGCAGTTTCGCTGGTTTCGGTGGATGTGGCGGACAAGGGAGCTACGGTGGATGGAGCAACCCGAGGCCCTGCAATTCGTCCCCTTGGGGGTCTGGCTGGGGAAACTGAAATCTTCCCAAGGCCCCTGGGAGTAGATGCAGTTCATCAGCGATGGATGGAATTTAAGCCATCCACTCATTCCCAGATTCCTTCTGACAAATTGTAAGCAGCAGTCAGGTTTTAATATGCAGGGGACGCCCCCAACCTTTCTTAAAAGCAAACCTTGGCAAACAAGCCGGTGGTCTTTTGATTTTGTACATGAATGTGCTTGAGTTATCAAAACAATAAAAGGTACATTTGAAAACGATGGCGTCTCATTCCTTGTCTGAGTAGCTCTAGCTACAACTTTGCACAGGAGGGGCTAACCCTAAGGATGTTTCTTCATCGCCACTTGCATGGCGATTTCCCTCCCCCCAGCGGAAATAATGACATGTGACACAATTATTAAGGTTAATGGGCTAAATAAGGCCACAGCTTTATTGGTTACAGGTGATGAGCGGTATTGGCTTAGGCATTGGTCCTAACTGACTATATCCGACTTCAGCCCATCCGCTTGAAGTCCGGGAAGGGTTAACCACCAGTAGGGGGAGTCCTGCTGACGCACATCAACTAGGAACTCCCCCGGGGTCACGGGTTGGGGGCGTGCCTTAGGCCTTCACCTCCATAGGCTTCGGACAGGGCCACCCCTCCTGGAATCCTTTGTTGGACTACCCTTCAATATGTGGGGCAGGTGATGGCGCTACCTCCCCTCTTCCATCTACAGAACTATACCAATGCCTAACCACCAATACCAAGAAAGTTGTGAGGATTTGCTACGAGGTAGGCGGAAACCTAATGGCTGGTGCCAATTTGCCAAGTGGGAAAATTCCTATCAGGCCCCTCAACGGCGACCAACCAAGGTCCATAGCAAGGTCAAGGAACAAAAACCTTATAGGGTGGGAGGGTGGCTGTCAGATGGCTGTTGTGGTTGCTCAAGAGTAACCAGGCAGGACTCCAACCCCGTGTTTGACAGGTTTTTATTTTGGTGAAAACTATTTACAGTGAACGGACGCGGGTGGCGCTGTGGGTTAAACCACAGAGCCTAGGACTTGCTGATCAGAAGGTCGGCAGTTCGAATCCCCACAACAGGGTGAGCTCCCGTTGCTTGGTCCCAGCTCCTGCCAACCTAGCAGGTCGAAAGCACGTCAAAGTGCAAGTAGATGAATAGGTACCACTCCTGCGGGAAGGTAAACGGCGTTTCCGTGCGCTGCTCTGGTTCGCCAGAAGCAGCTTAGTCCTGCTGGCCACATTACCCGGAAGCTGTACGCCGGCTCCCTCGGCCAGTAAAGCGAGATGAGCGCCGCAACCCCAGAGTCGGCCACGACTGGGCCTAATGGTCCGGGGTACCTTTACCTTTTATTTACAGTGAAGAGCCCCACAGCTCATGTCTGGCTCAATCACTAGCAGAATCCGGGAGTGGTCTTTTTTTGGACCTCCCCCAACATAAGTTTCGTTACCCCCACCCGTTTCCGCCCCTCTCTGTGCCCCAGACTACTGTGCAGGATGTGCAAGGGGAAGGGCGTGTTTCCCTCCTGTCCGGCTTGCCCAGAAGCGGTGCTGAGGCTCCCACCAGCATCCTCTGGTCCTTGCCTCTCTTCCCCACAGGAGGTGGGGCTTTCCTCCTCCCCGGAAGAGGATCTGCTTCGCAAGATTTTCAGAGGCTCCCTGTAACACAACTGCCCTTCTGTTTCTCGCCTCTGACCCGATGGCAGTTCCCTGACAGTGGGAAAAGCAGGAACAGCTGGCAGGCGGCAAAGAGGGAGATTCCCAGCCACATCCTGCCTTAAATAGGGCAGGCCGTGCCCCCTGAGCCAGCCAATTGGCCGACCAGGAGGTGACGTGACCGGGAATCCCCCCAATCGCGTGGGGGCTGGGCTCCAGCCTCTGCACGCTTGGAGGGGCCATGAAGCCCACAACCCCACCTCCTTCGAAGGGCAGAAGTGGCTATGCTAGAACTCACGGAATTGCATGGAATTCAGAAGGCTGATCGCCGAAGAATTGATGCTTTTGAATTATGGTGCTGGAGGAGATTCTTGAGAGTCCCATGGACTGCAAGAAGATCCAACCTCTCCATCCTTAAGGAAACCAGCCCTGAGTGCTCACTGGAAAGACAGATCCTGAAGCTGAGGCTCCAAGACTTTGGCCACCTCATGAGAAAAGAAGACTCCCTGGAAAAGACCCTGATGCTGGGAAAGATGGAGGGCACAAGGAGAAGGGGAGGACAGAGGACGAGATGGCTGGATGGTGTTCTTGAAGCTACCAGCATGAGTTTGATCAAACTGCGGGAGGCAGTGGAGGACAGAAGTGCCTGGCGTGCTCTGGTCCAGGGGGTCACGAAGAGTCGGACACGACTAAACGACTAAACAACAACAACATAGAATCACATACAACTCATAGAATCCAATTGTAGAGTTGGAAGAAACCTCCGGGAATAATCTTGTCCAGCCTCCTGCAGTGAGGAATCACAGATTAAGAATCCCTGACAGATGGCCCTCCAACCTCTGTTTAAATACTGCCAGCGATAGTCTGTTCCGCTGTCAAGCAGCTCTTGTCATCAGAAAGTTCTCTCTAAGAGCTGCTTGACAGCGAAATGAACTACTTCATAATATATAAATATCTCGGGGAGCTCTCATATAAAGAGTCTGTCCATTGCTCCACCTAGTTCCGTATTTGTCTATATGCTTAACGGAAGTCACACTCGGGGGTTTCGGACAGGGAGTCTGAAGCTGTTAAAAAAAAAGTTTTATTGGGATTCATAAAGAGAAATTCAAATATCAAATCTCTCTCTCTCTTTTGTCCAAAACTGAAACATTGATCTAAATGCAATAAAAACATAGGAAAAGAGAGAAAGCAGGAAAAATGGAAAGAGAGAGAAATAAAGAAGAAGCAGAAAGAGATTTATAGAGAGAAAGAAAATTCAGAAATTAAAGAACTTCTGATTCTTCGTCTGACCGCTGTATATAAACAATATTCACTTCATCCACTCCAATATAACACCCTGCAAAACCACTTTCTATAAACAAGCATTATCTTCCATCCTCAAATCCAAATGCCATTACAGGGGACGCTCGCGTTGCAAACGTGTTCACAATCCGCAGCATTCTCAACCTGCAGTGCCGCGTCTGCTCACGTGCGGGTCACGATTCGGTGCTTCTGCTGTTCCTCTTCCTCCCCCCAAACCCATAAAAATGGGGCTCTCCTCCTCTGTAGAAAAAGCTCATCAACTTTGACCTGAACCCCCCAAAAATGGGGGGTAAAGGGACCCCTGACCATTAGGTCCAGTCGTGACCGACTCTGGTGTTGCGGTGCTCATCTAGCTTTACTGGCCGAGGGAGCCGCTGTACAGCTTCCGGGTCATGTGGCCAGCAGGACTAAGCCGCTTCTGGCGAACCAGAGCAGCGCACGGAAACACTGTTTACCTTCCCTCCGGAGCGGTACCTATTTATCTACTTGCACTTGACATGCTTTCGAACTGCTAGGTTGGCAGGAGCAGGGACTGAGCAACGGGAGCTCAGCCCGTCGTGGGGATTCGAACCGCTGATCTTCTGATCAGCAAGTCCAAGGCATAGCTGTCAAGTGTCCCTTATCTGAAGGGACAGTCCCTTATTCCAGCGCCATGTCCCACTGCTGTCCCTTATTGATGGATGTCCCTTAAGTGTCCCTTAAATGATGTACCTTAAATTTCAAAGGAAGCAGCTCCTCTCCCTCCCTCCCTGCCGGCCAGGGAGGAGGGAGGCTCCAACTGTATTGCTCGGCTGTGTTGCTCACCCAATAAGAAGTCTAAGAATGACTGGGGGGTGGAGCTTGCATGCCTTGTGTGTGGCTAGTTAATGCAAGCTGAGGGGGTTCTTGAATGCTGGACACCATTTTGTTGCACGTGCTGCTGCAAACTTTGCAGTGCAAAGCCATGCTGGGGAGCCATCTTAAGTTGAGGCTGCATAGGCCTTGTGGTGCATGTGATTCAGATTCTATTCAGTTGAACCTCTGATACAAAGTTGGTTGGACAGTTCTTGAAGCTACCAGCATGAGTTTGACCAGATTGCAGGAGGACAGGAAGACTGGAGTGCCTAGAAAAGTGAGGCTACAGGTCCCTTATTTTGGCTGCTGGTCCCTTATTTTCAAGGCTGCCGGTCCCTTTTTTTCAAATCTGTAAGTTGACAGCTATGGTCCTAGGCTCTGTGGTTTAACCCACAGTGCCACCCACATCCCAAAAAATGCAATCCCACTGCAATTTTTTCATTCTGTAAGTAGATTGCAGTCTCTTGGGAGTTGACCATCCCTGGTTTAGAGGAAAGGTGAATATGATATAGGGGTATCTAAAATGAAGCATGGTGTGGAGAGATTATTTGGTATCATTAAGAGAGCCAAGATTGCTTTGAGATTGATCTGTTTACTCAACTAAAGCGGTTATTTCCCCCTCAGGGAATATTTCCTAATTTTTGAACGGCGAAGGATTGGTTTTCTGTGGCGTGTGTTTCCGCCATTGCATGTGTGTGTGTCTTGAATTTTTTATAACAATATCATCTCATCCCTTATACAGTGGTGCCCCGCAAGACGAATGCCTCGCAAGACGGAAAACCCGCTAGACGAAAGGGTTTTCCATTTTTCAATGCGCTTCGCAGGACCAATTTCCCTATGGGCTTGCTTCGCAAGACAAAAATGTCTTGCGAGTCTTGAAATTTTTTTTCGCTCCCCACCCCCTTTTTCTAAGGCGCTAAGCTGCTAATAGCCTTTTAGCAGCTAATCCGCTAATCCCTTAAGCCTTTAATAGCCGCTAATAGCCGCTAAACCGCTAATAGCGCTAATCCGCTAAGCCGCTAATAGGGTTGCTTCGCAAGACGAAAAAACCACTAGATGAAGAGACTCGCGGAAGGAATTAATTTTGTCTTGCGAGGCACCACTGTATACCATATTGGTCCCTGTGTTATGCAGCAGAGAGAGCCTTCCACTTCTTTTGAAGGGTCTGTTTCACACAAGACTGGAATCTTTCCTTTAGTGTTGCGCCACCTACACAAGGGAATTTGTTTCTGTGAAGTAATAGCCAGAGGCTGACTGCTGCCTTTCCACACCTACTGAAGACCTTGCCCTTTTAACAAGACTTTTAACTAGCCTGCACCTGTACTGGAATTGTTTGTAAATCTATTTAGATATTTCAGTTGTTTCTCAGCTTGTGTGTTTTCCACACCGGGCTCCAGCGGGTGCAGAATGCCGCGGTGAGACTCCTTATGGGGTCCTCGCCGCAGGATCACATTCACCCGGTGCTATACCAGCTGCACTGGCTTCCGGTGGAGTACAGGATTGGGTTCAAGGTGTTGGTTTTAACCTTTAAAGCCCTATATGGCCTAGGACCCTCGTACCTACGGGACCACCTCTCCTGGTATGTCCCACAGAGGAACTTACGGTCATCAAATAAAAACATCCTGGAGGTCCCAGGCCACAGAGAGGTTAGGCTGGCCTCAACTAGAGCCAGGGCTTTCTCGGCTGTGGCCCAGATCTTGTGGAACGCTCTGTCACAAGAGACTAGGGCCCTGTGGGACTTGACATCTTTCCACAGGGCCTGCAAGATGGAGCTGTTCCACCTGGCCTTTGGCCAGGGCACAGTCTGATCCTCATAGAACTCTAGCCCAATGGTTGCCATTAGTTTGATTCTGAATTGATTTTAAAACGAATTGATTTTAGAATGTATTTCAATTAATTGATTGTGATTTTATGTAAATTGTGTTACTTTTATTGCTGCTAGCCGCTCTGAGCCCTGTTTCAGCTGGGGAGGGTGGGATATAAATAAAAACTACTACTACTTCTTATTGAAGAAGGGGAGGGTATAAATTGAATGAATCAATAATGATGGGAGTTGTAGTCAAACAGCATCTGTGGGTCCACAAACTCCCTTGTCCATGCTTTATATGGAGGGTGTTACCTAGGGGCTTCATCAGGGAATGACCGCTCCACACATCAAATGAGCGGTGCCTTTTGCGTGGTCGCATGCAGCCCCCCCTGGACCTATGCGGCTCCCGCCAGTACAGCCTGGCTTTGCCCCCCCCCCAAGCCGGACACCTGGAAGTCTCTGCCTACCTCTGCCAGTTACCCAATCCCAGCTGAGGAGGCGTTGCCAGGAGATTTGGCCAGGTAAGGGGAGGGACTGCCCTGCCCGCACAATAGTGGGCGGAACTTACCTGGGAGTTCTCAGTCCTCTTCACAGCTTCACCCACCCTGTCTTCCCTCAGCTAAGCCTTTTTTTGCAGGTTAACCTTTTATCCACAGGTATGCAGGCGCTGCTACGTCACAGTTGCTGTTGAAGGGCCAGAAAGGAATTTTCCTGCATTGGCAGGTTTTGCCTTCCCCGTAGCAAAACATGACAACTTTGGGGGTTTCAGGCCTTGGGCGGAATCCTTTAGTCTATTTTTCCTAAATAATGGGGGGGGGGTGAAGCGGTGACCCCCCCCCCTGCAGTGGCGATCCCAGGGTTCCCCATTAAAGGGGTTGTTTGAAGGGAGGCATTGGCCATACGCCAAGAGGTTGTCATTGCTCTCCCCTTCGACGGCGGTGAAATGTGGGGCAGGCTCTCTGCTTGAACAGACGTTCTCCAGAGCCAGCCCAATCCCCACACATTCTGGATAACCCTGGTGTTCCCCAGCTCCCCGGATGGGGACTGGGAGGGATAAACACCCAATGCCTAAGCCAAGGTCTCCCTACATCTGAAGTTTTAATAAAGTTGTGGCCAATTTTAATCCCATAACATAGTGTCTTGAGTCATTATTCCACACAAGAGTCACCTGGGGTTGGGGGGACTCTGCCTGTCCACACAAATCATGGGCCATACCATCCATCTATGGATCTCCTTTCAGTTGGGATGGGGATAATGGCAAGTGAGGGGAGGTCTGTGGTCCAAATCAGGCTCCAGTAGACTTCCACTCCCATCAACTAGGATGGTTTTTTTCCAGCTGGAACTCGTTGGAACTCAGTTCTGGCACCTCTCAGGTGGGCTCCATTGACATTATACGAAAAGAAGGGAGGCATTCATGGTGAGTTCTGGCACCTCTTTTTCTAGAAAAATAGCACTGCCCTCAACCATCATCTGGGACCATCCATTCCATACCCTTCTCAACTCATCAGTTGTTCCAAAAGCCTAGCTCCATTAGGCACTTGAAATATGCCAGTTTCTCATTACAGGGAACAATTGATTAGAAATTGGGTTTTGATTTTGATTTTCCTCTCCCCTCCCTGTCATTACCCCCTTCTCTGTGGTACTTTGTTTTTTAGATCGTAAGCCTCTGGGCAGGGACTTGTCTTGTTCAGATTATGTGTAAACTGCTCTGGGAGCCTTCTTGGCTGAAGAGCAGGGTGCAGATGCTACAAATAAATAATAAGTAAATAAATGTTAGGGGCAACCAAGATGGGAAGAGAGCTGTAGCCTCCATGATCTGTTCATGGACATCCTGGCTCCTGGCTCCTGGCTCTGGTTGGCCATCAGGGTGAGCAAGACGTTGAACTCAACTGAACTTTTGCTCTGATCCAACAATCTCCTTTGTATTCTAACCTTGAGTGCATGTGTGGATTTCATACAATTGAGGAAGAAAACACGAGAGGCTAAAGTTTAGATGCAATAATACTTTATTGAGAAAGAAAACAGGAGTTTCCAATGAAAGCTCTTGCTTTCAGGGAGAAAACGAATAGCCAAGATCACATCAATAATAGCAGAGAGACATCACAAAAACCTCAAATGAGAGAGGGACACACTTCTCCTTCTTCTGCTCAGCTTTAGAGCTTGATACCGGAGTCTATCGTTCCTTTACCTTCATCTGACCCAGTTCCTACCTGCATGTTGGTAGGACTACCAAGACAGATTGGGGCAAAAGAACCAAACCAAAATTGATCAAGCATAGAGCAGCCCATGAGTGAGAAGGTAAGGGAGGGAGATCTCAGAGGAGGGGAAGGGAAGAGAACACAGGAAGAAAATGCAATATCTTGAAAGACCCAAGATCCAACTTTCCTAAGGGAAAGGGAACTCAGTGAGGAAATTTTAAAATGATTCAGCGTGTGAGTTCCTGGAAACTTTGGGCCAGAGGCTCAGGCACAAGTTGTCATGGTGGGCTTCCACCATGGATAGCTCTACTTTCCAAAAATGACCATGTGGGGATGCCCTCGGCCAAGGACCTCACCAGCCCCATCCTCTGCCTCCACAGCAACCACCTCCGTAGCTGCCCCATCCTCCTCCGTAGCCACCCCAGCCTCCTCCGTAGCCACCACAGCCGCCTCCGTAGCCACCCCAGCCACCTCCATAGCCACCTCCGTAGCCTCCGCAACAGGGTGCATCACAGGACACAGCACAAGAGTCACGGGCGCAGCTCATGATGGGTCCTGGCACGGTGATGCAGAAAGGTGGCTGCTGGATCACGACATGGTGCGGAGGGCATTGAGACTCGCAGGTGAAGCCACAGTGTCCGTAGGTCATCTTTCCTGGAGATAGGAAGGTCTGAAATGGAAAGGGAGTGTGAATAAGTCTAGGGACACCATTTGGCACTGGGATGAACAACTGGAGAACAACAATCCTGGAGTATTGTTATTTTATAGGGTCGGGGGAGAAATTCAATTCAGTTCACATTTAAAGGAAGGCCTACTTAATTTGCAGTTTCTTAATCAATAGGTGAATGGAAATGCAGCTGTCCTTTACAATTCTCACTTCTCTGAATTTTGCAATGCATCGCTGCAGCAAAGTATTCTGTACAAGAATATATGTACTAAGGTAAGGTGTATTTATGAATGTATATATTTCCTAAAATAACATACAACAATGTGTTGTGTACAGGGGAACAGCTTTGCAAAAAATGTGCATATTAGGCAAAATTGCATGCAAATGTTGGGATGCTCCCTACTAGAATGCTGATGAATCTCTCTCTCTCTCTCTCTCTCTCTCTCTCTCTCTCATATCTGAAGAAGTGTGCATGCACACAAAAGCTTATACCCAGAACAAACTTAGTTGATCTCTAAGGTGCTACTGGACAATTTTTTAATTCCCTTCATTCCTTTTCTTTCTTTCTTTCTTTTTCTTTCCTTCCTTCCTTCCTTCCTTCCTTCCTTCTCTCTCTCTCTCTCTCTCTCTTTCTCTGAGTTTGTGATGTAGAGAACTAGAGAAAGATTGATAAGCTAAGACAATGAGAGAAACCAAAATGGACAGATTCCCCCATCCCTAGACTTATTCCCAACTTCAAAAAATCAATGGACTAACTAGAAAGTTTAACATGTGCTAAAGATAATGTGCTCAGAAAATGCAAGCTATACCTAGCATAGTAAATTCAGAGATGAAGCATCAACCTTGTAAGGTAAATCTAGTCCACCTTTCTCCACACTGCAGGTCATCCAGCAGCAGAATGTCCCCTCCAAACGTCTGCTTGAAAACCCCAGGTAAGAAGGAGAGTCCACCACTCTTTATGTATACTTGGTTCCACTGTTAAATTCCTACTAGCATCAAAAGCATTTTCTCACTCCATGTTCAACCAAAATCTATCTCCTGTCACGTAAACCCATTGGATTGAGTTCTGCCCTCCCAATGCACATAGACACAAACAGACAGACACAACCTTTTACTGCAAACATTGCTTCCCAAATATCCAATTCTTACCAAGATCCACTTCAAATCAACAAAGAGTCTTTAGCTTCACTGCAAAGATTCAATTAGACTTACTTTCTCAAAGGAGAAGGAGTCTGGAGATGTTGTTCCTCAAAAGAACTGTTGGAGAATCTGAGCATCAGTGGAGCTTTTTATACTGAATTTGAGGCGGCCAAATGGGCAGGCAAAGCCACCGCGTTTGACCCATTCAAAGGTTGTCTACCTTCTGTCGCTCCAAACAAATGTAATTGTTACCCTATTTGTTTGTGCTAATTATTTGGTGGCATGACATAACCAATGCAAGCAGATTCCGCCCTGCACCATCCTTTAATTTTCAGCTGTTTTATGAGCTGTTTTATGTCTCTTTCCCTCTCCCCAATTATTATTATTTCAGAATCTCCTATTCTGGGATTAATCTGAAAGCCTTAGCTTAGTTTGTTAACAGGATGGAAGGCACTGGAGACAGTGGGATCATCTTTGGGTGGAATATTTTGCAGAGCATATGGTTTGAATGGAGAACTGCAGGCCTAGATAGACAAATGGTGTCCTCCTAACACCTCTCAGCACCCATAACAATCGGCAGCTCCCAGAATTCTTCAGGGAAATTCATGACTGTTCAAAGTGGTATCATAGTGCTTTAGATGTATAGTGTGAATGTAGGTACAGACTGTCACCATTCGATCTCCCACCACCCCTTGGAGCTGATCACATGTTTAATTAGGGCTTTTGGGGGGGGGTCTCGGCCTGGGTCTCCTTCTTCTTTTCCATACATTTCTGAGCACAATTCAAAGTGTTGGTGCTGACCTTTAAAGCCCTAAATGGCCTCAGCCCTGGGTACCAGAAGGAGCGTCTCCACCTCCATCACTCAGCCCAGACACAGAGGTCCAGCTCCAAAGGCCTTCTTGGAGTGAGGGTACAGGAAATCAGGGAGAGGACCTTCTCAGCCATGGCTCCCACCCTGTAGAACACCTTCCCATCAGATGACAAGCAGATAAAGGACTACATAACTTTTAGAAGACATCTGAAGGCAGCTCTGTATCAGGAAGTTGTTAGTGTTTGACATTTGCTGTGTTTTTATATGTGCTGTAAGCTGCCCAGAGTGTCTGCGGAAAACCAGCCAGATGGGCAGAATATAAATTAATAATAATAATAATAATAATAATAATAATGCAAAACCCATGTTTAATTAGGATTAAAAATTCTTAAGGTTCTGCAGCTCTGCTCAGGTCTGTGTTATCCTGGACTGGATTGGACCTGATCCAACACACCAGCTCAAATTCTGAATTCTGAACCTGACCAGGGGAGAGATGCACAAATGAAATGCAGTTATTATTATTATTATTATTATTATTATTATTATTATGACTTCCGGTTTTGCTGCTGCCATTGTAGAAGCGCGGAAAAACCACTCCGAGGTTTTCCGAGCGGCACGGGGGTCGGGGGTTGCTGCAAGGGCACTGCTCACCCCCAAACCCCAAGGGGATAATCCTTGGGGGACAGGGACACCCAGCGGCATCAAAGCTGCTCTCCTGTCTCTCCGGGTTTTTTTTAAGAGCCAGGGAATGGACGGAGTGACAGACGTGAAAGGGAAAGTACCACCACCCCGCGCTGCTCTGCCTCAAGCTTCAGATGGAAAGTGGAAAATTTTCATAAAGAAGCAAACTGAATCCAAAGCTTACACAAGACAAGATCATCTGGAAAATTTTACAAAAATATTAAAGAGGATTCAGATGCTGTAAGATGAAAAATTATTATTATTATTATTATTATTATTATTATTATTATTATTTATACCCCGCCCATCTGGCTGGGTTTCCTCAGCCCCTTTGGGCAGCTCCCAACAGAATATTAAAAACACAATAAAACATCAAACATTAAAAGCCTCCCTAAACAGGGCTGCCTTCTAAAAGTCTGGTAGTTGTTCTTCTCTTTGACATCTGATGGGAGGGCGTTCCACAGGATGGGGGCCACTACCGAGAAGGCCCTCTGCCTGGTTCCCTGGAACTTGGCTTCTCACAGGGAGGGAACCGCCAGAAGGCCCTCAGAGGTGGACCTCAGGTAGAACGATGGAGGTGGAGACGCTCCTTCAGATATACTGGACCTAGGCCGTTCATCATCTCTATGGTCCATGAAGACACAGCATGGGCTCCATCATAGCTAGCAGCCATTGATATGAATTTCTACAAATTTCTCAAATTCTCTTTTAAAGCTGCACCAGTTGGTGGTTATACCTGGTTGGTGGTGAAAAATCACACAATCTGGCCATTAGACAGTTAGACAATCCCACCAAAAGACGATCACAGTGAAGCAGTTGTATCTCCAGAGCTATCCATAGTGTTAGGAATCTAGCCAAAGCTTTTGGGTCAATCTCAGATCACAGTAGGACATTATGAAAATAATGATAAATGGAGAAGAAGGGGAGAGGAGAAAGAAGAGCTCATAAAGGGCTTGAAAATTAAAGGATAGTGCAGGGCGGAATCCGCTTGCCCTGGTTAAGACATGCCACTGAATAATTAGCACAAACAAACAGGGTAACAATTACATTTGTTTGGGGTGACAGGAGGGATACAGCCTCTGGTTGGGTCAACCACGGTAACATTGCCTGCCCATCTGGCCACCTCAAATTCAGTATAAAAAGCTCCACCGATGCTCAGATTCTCCAACAGTTCTTTTGAGGAACAAGCTCTCCAGACTCCTTCTCCTTTGAGAAAGTAAGTCTAACTGAGCCTCTGCAGTGAAGCTAAAGTCTTTGCTTTGTTTTGAAGTAGGTTTTGGTAAGAATGGGATATTTAGGAAGCAAAGTTTGAAGCAAGAGGTGTAGGGTGGGCGAAAGGGCAGGACTTGATTGAATTGGCTTAATAGCTGCAGGGGGTGTTCTAGCACTGACTTTCCAGCCATCAACAGGGAGTCGACTCGATGACCCTGATATTGACAGAATCACCCATTCTATTTTAGACCTTCCTATCTCCAGGAAAGATGACCTACGGACACTGTGGCTTCACCTGCGAGTCTCAATGCCCCCCTCACCACGTCGTGATCCAGCAGCCACCTTTCTGCATCACCGTGCCAGGACCCATCATGAGCTGCGCCCGTGACTCTTGTGCTGTGTCCTGTGATGCACCCTGTTGCGGAGGCTACGGAGGTGGCTATGGAGGTGGCTGGGGTGGCTACGGAGGCGGCTGTGGTGGCTACGGAGGAGGCTGGGGTGGCTATGGAGGTGGTTGCTGTGGAGGCAGAGGATGGGGCTGGTGAGGACCTTGGCCAAGAGCATCCCCACATGGTCATTTTTGGAAAGTAGAACCATCCAGCAATGGAAACCCACCTTGAGGATTTGTGCCTGAGCCTGTGATCCAAGGTCTCCAAAATCTCATTTGTTGAACCCAGGTTCTTCATTGAGTTGCCTTGGGAAACCTGGGTCCTAGGCCTTGTATTTTCTTTTCCCTGTTACTCTGTTGTCTTCCCTTCCCCTCCTCTGAGATCTTCCTCCCCCAACTCCTCTTCATGTGAAAGAACCCTGCAAGACTTCGGGAAATTTCTAAGCAGAGTAAAAGCCGAGTATCTAAAACCAGAGTCACGCTCAATGCACAATGAGATGTGATTTGTTTATTTTTGATTTCTCATTTGATTCTGTTGACTCCATCTGCCCTGGTAGTTTTCCAGGCATGCAGCAAGGAGCAGGGCAGATGAGGACGGTGGAAATGTGGGTTTCAAAATCACACTCTGTAACTCGGCAGAACAACAACAACTGCTGTGTCCTTCTCCCATCAGATGCTTTCAAGATCTCTCTCTGCTACTCTTGTGGTTTTGGATGTGAACCTTTGCATTTTCTCCTCTTTGAATCAGAATTCTTCCATTGGAAACTCTTGTTTCTCAATAAATTTATGTTGCATCTTACTTTCGGCCTCTCGGTTTTTGATTTGCAATCTGTCTCTCTCACAGACATGACAATCACACCTACACACAAGCAAAAGGTCGTTTCCAAATCTAGTCCTACTCTGAGTGGACCCTTTGAAGCTAATGGTCATGACTAACTTAGGTCCATTGCTTTAAATGGGTTTGCCCTCAGTACAAGCCTAAGAATGCATCTGCGAGTTGCTGGATTGGTGCATAAATGCATCTTGACTTCAACGCCATGTTTCTCCCTAGATGCCCCCAGGAATCCCACAAGGAGGTCATGGAGGGCACAGCCCTCTCCTGCTGTTGTCTGCCCATATCTTGGGAAGGACACATAGCTTGGTGGGACTACCTATTATTTCTGTTATAATGCCTCATTGATGCTTCCAGACCAGCATATCTGATGCTTCTGTACCAACCTCAAGGGCAGCACCACATAGAGCACATTTAAGCAATTCAACTTGGAGGTTACCCTTAGTCATGTGGCTGGAGTTGGTGGCTACTGTAGCCCCACTCCATGTGGAGGGCTACATATATTCCTGATATTATGAAATCTCAGGAAGCAAGAAATGATATTTGCGAGGCACCCTGAGGACCAGCTGCTGGTGGGTGCAATTCAGGGATGTTTAATCTCAGGCCTGGGATTCTCTCATGCCATAATTCCTCATCAAAACATCCAGAAAAAATACACAAGGAAGGAGCAGGATGGAACAGGTCCACATAATCTGGTCATGTTTCTTCTTGTGTAGATGGTGGATAGAGAGAGTGTGAAGAAGGAAACCTTAATTCACAAATGTGACATCCATCTTTGCTGTTCTACCCTGTTTTGCCTCCTGCCAATGCCTTGCCAATGAGAGTTGTCCAGAAGGAATATGGCCTTCAAGCTGAAAAAGGTTCTCCATTCGTGGGGAGTGGCAGGGGCTGGTGGCTGCGGTGAATGGGCGATGAGTGGCAAACAAAAGGGCTCCAGAGAGGGGCTGCTTAAAATGGTGGCCACTCAAGCACTGCCACTGCTGGCACCAACAAAGCCCAGCCCCCTTCCTCCTCTAGGCAGGGTGGGGAGAATCCGGGAGGAAGGAGGTGCCGCTGCCACCGCCGTGTGTGAGAGAGGGAAAGAATGTGAGTGCTAGTGAGCCACACGATGATTCCTGGACCGTCCATGGACTGGATCCCGAAGGCAATTGGGCCTGATCCGTCCCGCGGGCCTTAGTTTGCCTACCCATGATCTAAGGCTTCCACATAAAACCAAGACATTTGCCGGTATGGTATTGTTTGCGACTCCTCTAGGTAACATCCGTCAGGGCAGCTCGGCCAGCCCTGCCCTTTTCCTGCATTCCATCGTCAGTGTGCAAATATTGGAGGCGGGTGTCACTGATGTAGAATAGAATGTTCTTATTTTCATCTGAGGAATGTTGGAGGGTATCCAGTTGCTCACCAGGTGTCAGCTTTGCTCCGGAGCTGACAGAGGCTGGGAATGAGGACAGACGACAATGAAGAAGAGTTTGGATTTGATATCCCGCTTTATCACTACCCTAGGGAGTCTCAAAGCGGCTCACATTCTCCTTTCCCTTCCTCTCCCACAACAAACACTCTGTGAGGTGAGTGGGGCTGAGAGACTTCAGAGAAGTGTGACTGGCCCAAGGTCACCCAGCAGCTGCATGTGGAGGAGTGGAGAAGCGAACCCAGTTCACCAGATTACGAGTCCACCACTCTTAACCACTACACCACACTGGCTCTGAAAGAGAGATAAGAATACTAGAATGTGAGGGGGAAGGAGGGAGAGCCTAGCTGCCTGACTACAGAGAGCAGGCAGCAGATGGCAATGGTAACCTGATCCCTGAGCATAGTGGGCAAAGAAAGCAGGGCCCAAGCAGAGATACACAGACTGGCAGTTTGAGCTCAGATGCAGGGGAAGGGAAGCCAGGAATAGCCCGCCCAAAAACTCGAAGGCGCGAAAGGTATGTGAGAGGCGGGGAAAAGAGCGAAAGCGAAAGGGCTTTCCCCCCTGTGGGAGGAAGAGGAAGGGGTGGAGTTTAGACCTGGAAACTGCGAACTTGGAGTCAAACATGAACCTTGCTATGGACCTCGGTTGGTCGCCATTAAGGGGCCTGGTAGGAATTTTTTCCACTTGGCAAATTGGCACCAGCCACTTGGTTTTTCACCTACCTCGTAGCAAATCACCACAACTTCCTTGGTATTGGCAGTTAGGCATTGGTATTGGTATTGTTATGTAGATGAAGGGGGGAGAAAGCGCCATCACCTGCCCCACATATTGAAGGGTAGTCCGATAAAGGATTCGGGGGGGGGGTGGCTGTCCGAAGCCTAGGGAGGTGAGGGCCTAAGGCACGCCCCCAATTGGTGACCCCGGGGGAGTTCCTAGTTGATGTGCATCAGCAGAACTCCCCCTACTGGTGGTTAACCCTTCCTTGACTTCAAGTGGATGGGCTGAAGCCGGATAGTCGGTTAGAACCAATGCCTAAGCCAATACCACTCGTCACCTGTAACCAATAAAGTTGTGGCCATATTTAGCCCATTAACCTTAAATATCTGTGTCATGTGTCTTTATTTCCACTGGGGGGGGGGGACTCGCCACACAGAGCAATAAACCTGAGATGATTGCTGCTGGTGTCTCGCTTCTGTGGGAGAGCCAAGCCATTACACCAGGGTGGGATGGCTTGAACATATTACACTGTCAGGGACTGGACAGCGGAGGAGGAATGGTGGAGACCACCTCCCTCTCCTCCTGAGCCTTCCAGAGAAGAGGAAGAGAGTGTAGATTTACAACAGTGGTTTGAGGGAGGTCATAGCCCCGAGGCTGAAGAGGGGGAAAGCTGGGAAATAATGGTAGAGGAGCAGCAAGAAGAAGAAGCACCAGTTTTGTATAACTCCTGTTATACAAAAATCTCCAAATGGGTCCATATCCAATGTCTAAATCTCCTGGTAGAGGACAAGGATCTAGAGATTACGCTAAAGGTGGCCAAATTCTGTGTGACTGCCATAAAACTTAGGGAACAAGCTGTACTACCAAAATGATTAAGGTTTTAAATGACAATTTTAGGTTATATTTTAGTGATCAAGCTTTAATGTATATTTTTAAGGTAAAGGTACCCCTGCCCGTACGGGCCAGTCGTGTCCGACTCTAGGGTTGCGCGCTCATCTCGCTCAAGAGGCCGGGGGCCAGCGCTGTCCGGAGACACTTCCGGGTCACGTGGCCAGCGTGACGAAGCTGCTCTGGCGAGCCAGAGCCGCACACGGAAACGCTGTTTACCTTCCCGCTATAAAGCGGTACCTATTTATCTACTTGCACTTAGGGGTGCTTTCGAACTGCTAGGTGGGCAGGAGCTGGGACTGAAAGACGGGAGCTCACCCCGCCGCGGGGATTCGAAACGCCGACCATACGATCAGCAAGTCCTAGGCGCTGAGGTTTTACCCACAGAGCCACCTGCGACCCCTAAATGTATATTTTTAACTGCCGTTAAATCTGAATTGTCTCTGCTAAACCCAATTGCAATTCAATGTATTCCTGTTGTGTTTTATGATTTTTCTGATATTGTAAGTGAGCCAGAACTGGTCACTTCAGATTCAAATTCAAATTCAAATTCACCAGGGGAGAGACAAGTGACAGACTCAGTGTCTTTAGAAAGTAGGAGAGCAGACCTCAGGGGCAGAAGGCGCAGATCAGCCACCGTAGAGATGACATATTATGGGATTTCACTCTGAGCAACACCATTAGTACAAGAGGCAGGCTTTTCTAAGCCTCCCTGTGAATATTGAACAAAAGACTTTGGGAAGAACTCTCTTTGTTTATCTATTCCTGGCAGCCTACTGGGGTGGGGATGGGGAATCGGATTCCCTGACGCCTGACACGCACTGATCCTGGCTCAACTGCACTGGCCAGTTAGTTTCCAGGCCCAATTCACAGCTCTGGTTTTGACCTTAAATGGCTCAGGGGCGCAATATCTCAAGCACCACCTCTCCCCGAATAAAACGACCCAGACTCTACAATCACCAGCTGAGGCCTTGCTTTGTATGCCTCCTTCACAAGAGGTCTGGAGGGCAACAACATGATAATTTGCCTTTTCTGCAGTGGCTCCGTTTGTGGAATGCTCTTAACACAGAGGTCCATTGGGCACCTTCATCATAGGTCTTTAGGCACCAGATGAAAACTTTCCTCTTCATCCGGGCTTTGGGATAACTACCACCCTACAGTATATCCTTTTAAATGTCTATGTGTGCGGGGAGTGAGATTATTGGTAGGTCCCCCCCCCCTTGTTTTTATGTTGCACTTTGTGGTTTTCTTCTGCATTTTATGCCATGGACTTCCCTGAGATCTTTGGATGAAGGGCGGTATACTTTTGGTGTTGAAGGCAAGATGCACTTATGCACCAATCCAGCAACTCACGGATGCATTCTTAGGCTTATACTGAGAGCAAACCCATTTAAAGCAATGGACCTAAGTTAGTCATGACCATTAGCTTCAAGGGGTCCAATCAGAGTAGGACTAGATTTGGAAACAACCTTTTTCTTGTGTGCAGGTGTGATTGTCATGTCTGTGAGGGAGACAGATTGCAAATCAAAATCCGAGAGGCCGAAAGTAAGATGCAACATAAATTTATTGAGAAACAAGATTTTACAATGAATGAATTCTGTTTTGAAGAGGAGAAAATGCAAAGGTTCACATCCAAAACCACAATAGTAGCAGAGAGAGATCTTGAAAGCATTTGATGGGAGAAGGACACAGCAGTTGTTGTTGTTGTTCTGCCGAGTTACAGAGTGTGATTTTGAAACCCACATTTCCACCGTCCTCATCTGCCCTGCTCCTTGCTGCATGCCTGGGAAACTACCAGGGCAGATGGAGTCAACAGAACCAAATGAGAAATCAAAAATAAACAGATCACATCTCATTGTGATTGAGCGTGACTCTGGTTTTAGATACTCGGCTTTTACTCTGCTTAGAAATTTCCCGAAGTCTTGCAGGGAATTCAAGATGGTTCTTTCACATGAAGAGGAGTTGGGGGAGGAAGATCTCAGAGGAGTGGAAGGGAAGACAACAGAGTAACAGGGAAAAGAAAATACAAGGCCCAGGACCCAGGTTTCCCAAGGCAACTCAATGAAGAACCTGGGTTCAACAAAGGAGATTTTGGAGACCTTTGATCACAGGCTCAGGCAGAAATCCTCAAGGTGGGTTTCCATTGCTGGATGGTTCTACTTTCCAAAAATGACCATGTGGGGATGCTCTCGGCCAAGGCCCTCACCAGCCCCATCCTCTGCCTCCACAGCAACCACCTCCGTAGCCGCCCCATCCTCCTCCGTAGCCACCCCATCCTCCTCCGTAGCCACCCCAGCCACCTCCATAGCCACCTCCGTAGCCTCCGCAACAGGGTGCATCACAGGACACAGCACAAGAGTCACGGGCGCAGCTCATGATGGGTCCTGGAATGGTGATGCAGAAAGGTGGCTGCTGGATCATCACGTGGTGAGGGGGGCATTGAGACTCGCAGGTGAAGCCACAGTGTCCGTAGGTCATCTTTCCTGGAGATAGGAAGGTCTGAAATGGAATGGGTGATTCTTTCAATATCAGAGTCATCGAGTCAACTCCCTGTTCATGGCTGGAAAGTCAGTGCTAGAACACCCCCTGCAGCTATTAAGCCAATTCAATCAAGTCCTTTCGCCCACCCTACACCTCTTGCTTCAAACTTTGCTTCCTAAATATCCCATTCTTACCAAAACCTACTTCAAAACAAAGCAAAGACTTTAGCTTTACTGCAGAGGCTCAGTTAGACTTACTTTCTCAACGGAGAAGGAGTCTGGAGAGGTTGTTCCTCAAAGGAGCTGTCGGAAAATCTGAGCATCGGTGGAGCTTTTTATACTGAATTTGAGGTGGCCAGATGGGCAGGCAATGTCACCGTGGTTGACCCATCCAGAGGCTGTATCCCTCCTGTCACCCCAAACAAATGTAATTGTTACCCTGTTTGTTTGTGCTAATTATTCAGTGGCATGTCTTAACCATGGCAAGCGGATTCCGCCCTGCACTATCCTTTAATTTTCAAGTCTTTTATGAGCTGTTCCTTTCTCTCTCCCCCTACCTGCACCCCCATTCCCTAGATTTACTCATTGTGCTCTAGGATTGACTCAAAAGGCTTAGCTAGATTGGTCACAGGATGGATGTTGCTGGAGACACACGTAGTTCAGTGGGGGGTCTCCTCTTGTTGGGTTTGTGGGTCTGTCTCCTATTCCTGGAAGGATGTCATTTGATTTGTTTATCTTTACATTTATATCCCATCTTTCCTCCACGGAGCTCATGGTGGCATGCACATTTCCCCCCCCCCCTTTTTATGTTCATAGCAACCCTGTGAGGTAGGCTAGACAGAGTCATTGTTGTTGTTTAGTCGTTCAGTCGTGTCCGCCTCTTCGTGACCCCCTGGACCAGAGCACGCCAGGCACTCCTGTCTTCCACGGCCTCCTGCAGTTTGGTCAAACTCATGCTGGTAGCTTCAAGAACACTGTCCCACCATCTGGTCCTCTGTTGTCCCCTTCTCCTTGTGCCCTCCATCTTCCCCAACATCAGGGTCTTTTCCAGGGAATCTTCTCTTCTCATGAGGTGGCCAAAGTATTGGAGTCTCAGATTCAGGATCCGTCCTTCCAGATGCTGGCCCAAATTCCATCCCATTGAGCTTCATGGCTAAATGGATTGTTTGAGCCCAGGACCTCCCAGGTCCTATTCTGACATCGAAACCAATACACCACCTCTTTCTCTGTGCCATGACAAGGTTTTCTTTATTTTAAGATTGAGCGGGGCTGCATTTTATGGATCAGTTTTGTAACTGAAACTGAATTTAAGGAATCCCTGATTGACTAGGACATCCAAGTGTTTTCTACAAAGAGTTTGGCTGGGCAGCTGTAACCTGAACATAGACACCAGAAATTGACTTGTTCTAAATCCTATACTTTATCCTTACAGATCAGTATTGTCTACTCATTTTCTGGCAGCTGAAATAAATTTAAAAAATTGTCCAGTAGCACCTTGGAGACCAACTAAGTTTGTTCTGGGTATAATCTTTTGTTTGCATGCACACTTCTTCAGATCCACTGGTTCAACTGGACAATTTATTTATTTATTTATTTATTTATTTATTTATTTATTTATTTATTTCAACTGCGTCAAACCAACACGGCTGCCTACCTGAATCTAGAACCATTTTCTGGAAGCAACTCTCTGGGTTTCAGGCACTCCCAAACCTATCTAGAAATGACAGGGATTGAACATGGTTCTTTCTGCATGACGCAAAAGCTGCTTGACCACTTTGGTGCTTTCTCAAAATATGATTTCTCAAGGTTATGAAAAAAGGGCTGATTTAGGAAGATGCCTTATCTGAGTCAGATCATTGGTCCATCACGCCCAGTATTATCTACAGCTGTTCTTCAGGATTTCAAGCAATAAACATGTCCTGGGCCTAAATGCAGAGGCTAGGGATCGAATCTGGGTTCATGTACTCTACCTCTAATCTATACCAGTTCTTCTATGTCCATTTCTAGATAGTACCTTTGGAAGAAAGAGCCAGATTAATCTCACACGGTGGGTGCAATGCAGCTAGGGATGAGTGAACATATGCACTTGGGTTTCCCTTAGTATCTTAGTATTTTTATAGCATTAAGAGGATCAGGACATAAGATTGATCACCCATCTAGACCAGCATCTTGTTCTCATAGTGGCCAGCAAGATGCCTGCAATCAGGACCTGAGTTGTCCACCTGAGATTCCCAGCAACTAGTATTGAGAAGCATCTTGCCCCTGACAGAAGAGGTAGAACATAGTCATCTCAGTAGCCACCAATAGCCTTCACCTCCATGAATTTATCCAGTACTCTTTTAAAGTCATCCAAGTTGGTGGTCCTCACTGCTTCTTGTGGGACTGAGTTCTATAATTTTGCTATGTTCTGCATGAATAATTCATTTCTTTCAGTTTTCCTGAATCTTCCAGTAAAGTTCTGCCAGTATCAGTTCAGTTCAGTTATCTACACTTCCACAAATACTTTTGGAGAGGTAGTGTGGTGTAGTGGTTAGAGTGTCAGACTAGAACCTGGGGGACCAGGGTTCACATCGCCACTCAGCTATGAAGCTCACTGGGTAACCTGGGGCTGGTCAACGAATCTCAGCCTATCCTAACCACACAGGGTTGCTGCAGGGATTAAATGAGGAGAGGGAAAACTGTATGCGTTACCATAACTTCAATGGAGAAAAAGTGCAATAATAAAAAAAATTCTCATGAAAGTTCATCAGAATATGAGTGCAAAATTGTCTAGATACAGTGGTGCCCCGCAAGACGAAATTAATTCATTCTGCGAGTTATTTTGTTCTACGAGTTTTTTCGTCTTGCGAAGCACCAATGCGTATTGACGGTTTCCCATAGGAATGCATTGGCGGTTAAAAAAAAAAAAAGGCGCAAGACGTTTCGTCTTGCGAAGCAAGCCCATAGGGAAATCTGTCTTGCGAAGCACCTCAGAAAATGGAAAACTCTTTCGTCTTGCGAGTTTTTCGTCTTCCGAGGCATTCGTCTTGCGGGGCACCACTGTATACTAATTTTTGCATGCAATTTTGCTTTGTGTACCCATTTTTGCAAATCCGCTCCCCCTAACAATATGTATTTGTGTATGCTATTTTCACTAAGATACTCATTTTTATGCAGGAATGGGCCTGGTTTTAGGACAGATAACTCAGTTGGAGAACTGCATTGAAAAATTCAGAGAAATGCAAATTTCAAAAATCGTTGCGCTTTCGGTCTGTGCATTGTTTCAGATAGTGCGAATTAGGTTACCTAATTCAGCGCAAACTGAATTCAGTTTCTCTCCCATTCAACTCAGTTGCATCAACTCAGACCAGTGGAAGATGGGTCCTGTAAACAAGCGGAAACAACAATAGCAATGCAATTATTATTTCAGGATAAATATATACCCAGATAAGGCGCCTATAAACAGTGACCCAATTAGCGGATGCATAAAAAAATAATGTTGCGTTTACATTCCCCGCCTTAAAGATGCTGCCAGAGAGTATAGAAATCTCCCATAAACAAACCATGAAACAATCCAAGCATTTGAGCTCATATAAATGTTTGATGACTGTTTATGAAGCTGGTTGAAAGCTTTCATTTAGAGGAAGCCTTGCAGCCCTTCAGCCTCTTTCTGCACTCCCCGCTCCCATCGTGCCACTTGGTAAAATGAGTTATTGTCTTTCTGCAAAGCATTGGTAAGCAAACAAATAATTCTGAAGAGTGTCACTGCTCAGCAGCAGAGTAGAAGCAGATTTAGGGCAGCACAACTGGTTCTACTGTACTGGGTGACAAGCCTAGGGGCTGCCACATGCCATCCAAACAATAATGTAGCAAATTGAGCAGAACAGAAGGCGAGAGGTGGGGGTGCCAAATTTTGGGCTCTCCCAGGGCGCCGCTGAAATCAGAAAGACCAAAGTCTGCCCCTCAGCAGAACATCTGCTTGGCATTCAGAAGCCCACACGTTCAATCCCTGGCATCTCCAGGTTAGGACCAGGAGAGACTCCTGTCCTGAAAAGCGCTCAGAACCACTGCCAGCCAGTGTCAACAATACTGAGGTAGATGGACCGATGGTCTGACTCAGCATATAGCAGCTTCTTACTTAAATAAGCCCAATATTCAGCACCTTGAGGACTAGAGTCTTATGTTGTTGTTGTTTAGTCATTTAATTGTGTCCGACTCTTCGTGACTCCCTGGACCAGAGCGTACCAGGCACTCCTGTCTTCCACTGCCTCCTGAAGTTTGGTCAAACTCATGTTCATAGCTTCGAGAACACTGTCCAGCCATCTCTCCTCAGTCGTCCCCTTCTCCTTGTGCCCTCCATCTTTCTCAACATCAGGGTCTTTCCCAGGGAGTCTTCTCTTCTCATGAGGTGGCCAAAGTCTTGGAACCTGAGCTTCAGGATCTGTCCTTCCAGTGAGCACTCAGGGCTGATTTCCTTCAGAATGGAGAGGTTTGATCTTCTCGCAGTCCATGGGACTCTCAAGAGTCTCCTCCAGCACCAGAATTCAAAAGCATCAATTCTTCGGCGATCTGCCCTCTTTATGGTCCAGCTCTCACTTCCATACATCACTACTGGGAAAACCATAGCTTGAACTATACAGGCCTTTGTTGGCAAGGTGATATCTCTGCTTTTTAATCAATGCTCTGGTCCAGAACAAACTACCACCAGCATATGACCCAGGCAGATCTAGAGGAGCACAACCATTTGGGTCACATTGGTTGGATTGTGGCTGCCCCTGTTCCGTGGAACAGCAACCCTGTCAGGATAACAACAGATGTCCACTGGATCTACACTTTCCAGAATTGGTCGAAGACAGTGCTATTTTTCTAGAACTTATCCTTGTCATTCAGCGTGAATGAATTGCATACACACAGGGTAGTTCAGCCTCCCTTGAATGAGTGATACCTTTCCAAATGTATACCTTTTTGTTCCGTCTGTGAATTTATCTTCTTCCCCCCTTCTGCAATAAAACTTGTCATGGCATTCATGTAGTAGCCTTTGCCCATTTCTTTGTTGTTTTGGTTCCCAGGGTATATACTGAATAAACTGGCAGTGCTGGGTGAGATCCCAAGGACAGTAATACTAAAAGGAAAGGGAGTTCATGATGGCTGGGAGATTGTTAAGAGGGAGATAGTAAAAGCACAACTTCAGGCAATACCAATGAGACGGAAACATGGAAGGTGCCTAAAGAAGCCAGGGTGGCTATCTAAAGAACTTTTAACTGAGTTAAGATTAAAAAAGGATGTGTACAAAAAATGGAAAAGGGGGGAAACCACCAAAGAGGAATTCCAACAAATAGCCAGCACGTGTAGACACAAAGTCAGAAAAGCTAAAGCACAGAATGAACTCAGGCTTGCCAGAGAGGTTAAAAGCAACAAAAAAGGCTTTTATGGGTATGTCCGTAGCAAAAGGAAGAACAAAGAAACAGTGGGGTCACTCAGAGGAGAAGATGGTGAAATGCAAACAGGGGACACAGAAAGGGCTGAACTCCTCAATGCCTTCTTTGCCTCAGTCTTCTCCGATAAGGAAAACAATGCCCGACCTGAAGAATTTGGAGCAAATGATTCAGCAGTGGAAACACAGCCCAGAATAACTAAGGAGATAGTACAAGAATACTTGGCTAGTTTAGATGTATTCAAGTCTCCAGGACCAGATGAACTGCATCCAAGAGTATTAAAAGAACTGGCAGATGTGATCTCAGAACCACTGGCAGTCATCTTTGAGAACTCCTGGAGAACAGGCGAAGTCCCGGCAGACTGGAGGAGGGTAAATGTTGTCCCTATTTTCAAAAAGGGGAAAAGAGAGGACCCAAATAATTACCGCCCAGTCAGTCTGACATCAATACCAGGGAAGATTCTGGAGCAGATCATTAAGCAAACAGTCTGTGAGCACCTAGAAAGGAATGCTGTGATCACCAATAGTCAGCATGGATTTCTGAAAAATAAGTCATGTCAGACTAACCTGATCTCGTTTTTTGACAGAATTACAAGCCTGGTAGATGAATGGAATGCAGTGGATGTAGCCTACCTTGATTTCAGCAAGGCATTTGACAAGGTGCCCCATTATATTCTTGTAAAGAAGCTGGTAAAATGCGGTCTTGACTATGCTACCACTCAGTGGATTTGTAACTGGCTGACTGACCAGACCCAAAAGGTGCTCATCAATGGTTCCTCTTCATCCTGGAGAAGAGTGACTAGTGGGGTGCCACAGGGTTCTGTCTTGGGCCCGGTCTTATTCAACATCTTTATCAACGACTTGGATGATGGGCTCAAGGGCATCCTGATCAAATTTGCAGATGACACCAAACTGGGAGGGGTGGCTAACACTAATAGGGAAGGAGGGGGTGTGAGCCTTAAATGGGAGCACTGTCATTTCTAGGCGATGTGCTCTTTGTTCTCTCACTGTAATTATTAAAAATTCTAACCGGTAAGACACTCCTTTCGTTTGATCTTTGTTTTACTGCCACAGGGGAAGGAAGCCAATTCCCCAAAGCCTGACAAGAACATAGTGGTGACTGACACCTTAGGGGAGCAGCCTGAAGATGAAGGGGGAGTACAGAGCACATTTCAGGTCTCATGTCAAGCAGAAAAGAGTGACCACAGGCCAGATGCAGGTCTGAGGACAAAGTGACCTTGTCTTGCACCTTCCAATGTCAGTGCCCCAGTGAGCTTCAAACCACTGCTGGTGGCATCACTCCATGAAACTGAAGGCAGTTTAAAATGGCAGCTTACTAGATATCCAGCCCTACTATTTTGTAGTAAAGGTAAAGGTAAAGGGACCCCTGACCATTGGGTCCAGTCGTGGACGACTCTGAGGTTGCAGCACTCATCTCACTTTACTGGCCGAGGGAGCCGGCGTACAGCTTCTGGGTCATGTGGCCAGCATTACTAAGCCGCTTCTGGAGAACCAGAGCAGCGCACGGAAACACCGTTTACCTTCCCGCCAGAGCGGTACCTATTTATCTACTTGCACTTTGACGTGCTTTTGAACTGCTAGGTTGGCAGGAGCTGGGACCGAGCAACAGGAGCTCACCCTTCTGATCTTCTGACATTCTGATCGGCAAGTCCTAGTCCCATCTATTTTGTAGTACCAGGACCCAAATACAGGGTGGGCAAGGCGGTTTGGAACAAGATTCAGTAATGATAGGGCCTCTGACCCTCAGAAATCCCCCCCCCGCCACACACACAATGCTATGTGCATAACTGCCTCCTATTATTTGTCTCCTTCACCCTGAGATTTTACTCTTTCCACATGACAGGATAAAACCCTGAAACTTTAGGTCACACTCTGTGATGTTGTGATCCTATCTCATCCCCGCCAACATTTCTCTGATGAAAATAGGGACATCCCATTCCATAATGACAACTTTACAATTTGTACCCCACACTTCTTACTGGGTTGCCCCAGCTACTTTGGGCAGCTTCCAACATATATAAAAACACAATAAAACATTAAGCATTAAAAAAAAAACCTTCCCTATACAGGATTGCCTTCAGATGGCCCCGGGATCAGACAACTGTGGGCAAGGCAACTAGAGTGAGAACTCATGCCATGAAAAATCTTGCAGGACAAGACAGGATATGCAGGGCTCAGAGTACTTGAGAATTTACCAGCTGGTAAATTGTGAGAGCTTTGAAATGGGCTACACAAGACCTGGCAACCAGCTTATTGCTGAGTCTTGTCGAAGGCTTCCTGAAAATCAGCTGACAGTCATGTCATACTGAACATTTTGAACGGTGCTTTGTGGGTCATTTGTGCATTTGTCCATATGGTTTGATCTCAAGCGACGTGGGCAAAAAGAGTCACCTGGTGTCACTGCAATGTCAGGTGGTGGACAGGAGGGTGACGCCACTCATCTGTCAAATTAGCCCTGCGGTGGGTGGGGAAGATAACAATCTGGTCCACTAGTCCGATCCAGTTCCACACCTATGGTTTATAGACAAGAATCTGAGTCACAAATTGAGCCTGGAAGCAAAATGGCAGTCAGAGCAGTTTGACCATGATGGGTGAAGCATAGACCATACAATTAGACCCAGTTAACAACCATGCTGTGGTGTTGTCCATTAGGTGTGTGTGTCCCTATTGTCCCTCTATCTTCCTCAGCCCCATATCCTATTCCAGTGATGCACCCTGGGATCAAAGTCCAGGGCCCCACAATCAGGGAAGGGGGAAAATAACCACTCTGAGCAGAAGTGGGGAAACATAGACTGAGATCCTGGATCTGGTCTTCCAGTCCCTCCAGCTGGCCCTTGTGTCTCTCCCAAGGCTATCCTATCAGTACTCTGCTTCGTTTTCTATTCAAGTGGCTTTTCCTGACAAATGAACGAACAAAAACCTAGATCCATTAATCCCAGAATAGTCTACACTGAGTGGCAGTTGCTCTCCATGATTTCAGCAAGGAAGTGTCTTCCAGCCCTATCTGAAGACTGTACCTTGTGAGAATTGTGCATATCGTGCAAAATTAAATCCAAAAAGAAATGCTTGTTAAATTTGCACTAAGCTGCTGCTGAATTTTCTTGACCACTTTGATCCTCACATGGCCAAATGAAGCTCAATGCCTCTTAGCCTAACAGGTTTGTTTTGTTTTGTTTTGTTTTGTTTTGTTTTGTTTTGTAGGGATTAAAAGAGGATAAACCATGCAAACCATCTTAGCAAAGATGTGAAAATGATGTGAGCTGAATTTAAGGTAGGGAAAACGGGGAAATTGGGGAAACTAAAATCAATGGCTTCCCATCAACTCTCCCCTGCAGCCAACATTCTTATGATTCATCTATTCATGACATGTCAGTGTTATGGATGGATGAATCAATCATGAGAATGTCAGAACAGCCAGGACACCGCCAGGCACATGTTCTTCCAAGCCAGCTGCAAAGTTGACTCTTCTCTGCTACAACTGCCTCCAGGGTATCTTTCAGTATGGTGAGTGCATTGTGCTTCTGTGTTCTGCATTTCATAAAGGGAGGTGCGATTGTAATCTCCTCAGGGCCATTCCACCCATGAGACAAACGGAGGCCCCTTGCCACTGCAGGAAAAACAAAGAGAAGCTGCAGCTTCTGGTGAGATCTTGTGAGAGGCCCACAAAATTGTCCTGAGTATGAGTACATGTGATCTTGGAGTGCAAATTGCTACTACCTTAAATAGCAGCTCCTATACCAGTGTTTTGTTTTGTTTTTAAACTAAGGTAATACAAAGCTCAGTTTTAAATGATATTGAAATTGGTGGTTGCAAGAACCAATGATCCCTTATCTTTAAGTCTGAACAAAATGCTTGTTTAACCTGGAGGTAGGCTGTCTGAATTTTGCATTGCTTTGTAACTATTTGTTGGGTCTCTGGACCATAATAAAGATTGATTGATTGATTGACTGACTGATTAATTGAAATCATAAACCATTCTATCAGTCCCCATCAACCTCTCAGACCTATTTGGATGCTAAGGAATCAACACAAGGCACACTAAAGGAAAAGCGCAATAACTAGTCACAGGAACAAGACTGAATGACATGGCCTATGCAATCCCTTCCAAATCTTACAATTCTATTGAGAAATGTGGTTGTGGGTTTGTTTGCTTTGCAGCACTTATTGCTACTATTTAGCTGTTACCCCTACACCAGCAAAATCAAAACCAGAACACAGGTAATATGAAGCACAATTTTTTTTTAATGATATTGAAAGCATATGCACAGAGTGTCAGAACACGTTGAGACATAAAGGAAGATCTAGATGCAACCATGGTTTGTATTGAAGAACAGCATAGTAAACAGTAAAGAGAATTTTCCAAAAAAATGGAGGGTAATGGAGTGTGGAGACCTGGATTTCAGAGATGCTCAGAGAAGCCACGATCAACCTCATCTGGAGATCGTGTGCGCTCGTTGTCTCTGAGAACCAGGCTCAGAAGCTCAGCTGCAGAACTTTGTCAAAAATTCATTGCCGGGTCATTTCTTGGGTTTCTATGGGCTCCATCTGGCCTTGGTCTGGGCAGGATCTTACCAACAGCCCCCACGGCCACCCCAGCCTCCGCATCCACCCCAGCCCCCACGGCTGCCCCAGCTGCTGTAGCCCCCATAGCCGCCATAACATCCACGGCCACCCCAGCCCCCACGGCCTCCCCAGCCACCATAGCTGCCATAGCCGCCATAGCCTCCATAGCCGCAGCAAGGTGCATCAGTTGACACGGCGCATGAATCCTCAGCACAGCTCAGGATGGGTCCTGGGGCGGTGACGCAGAAGGGGGGAGGCTGGATCCACACATGGTGCGGGGGGCATTGCGATTCGCAAGTGAAGCCGCAGTGTCCGTAGCCGAAAGTCATCTTTCTGCAATGAGTCGGGGTCTGAAAGAGCAAGCGAGGGAGTCCGGTAAACCAAAAGGCAAGGAGCACAACAGAGGCTAGATGCACAATGTTCTCACATCATTAAATTTTTGCTGAAGAAAGGGAACCTACGAACTCAGCCTGGGTGGAAGACTCTTCGGTTTTGGCTTCAGAGCAGTCGCAATGAAGTTGAGACTGGTCTAAACAATAGCTAGAATCCAAGGGTTGTATGAAAATAAATTCTTCTCTGAGTAGGCCCACTGGGACCAATGGACCTCCAGTGAAGCAGAATCTACTAGCTTCTGAGGTAGTTAGCTGTGTCCATTGTTTAAATGGGTCACCTCTGGGTAGGACAACTCATGACATCCAGACCTATCTTGTGGGCCAGCAGAGAACAAATGTTCAATGTTGTCTATATGACAACCCTTCAGATGTTACCATGTACCACCTAACAACCTCCTGTTCTCCTCTTCCGGTGAAACAAACCCAGTCACTTCAACCTTTCCTCATCGACTTGTTCTCCAGAACCTCTGAGATCTCCCTTGCACTTTTCTGAACCCATTTGAACTTGTTCTTATATTTAATTAAAAGGAAATAATTCCAGCTCACCTGTTCTCTGAGGAGCAGAAGACGAGAGATGATGTGCTTGAATGCTGGGAGAGCAACTGATGGAGGGACTGCTTGAAGGGAGTCCTTTTTATACTGTGAGGAAGCCAGCGCAGGAATGCTCTCTAGGGTTGATGCAATTATTTACCAGCCAAGATTTGTTGGCTGTAAGCTCTGATCTTCGGGTTATAATTGCTAGGTGACAATGAGCTTGCTTTGCTGTTGGGTCTGCCATTATTTCCAAATTAGAGGCACTTCTCTCCTTGTAGGACCCTTTAATTTCATGTGATGTCACAATCACCCTCTCTGGACACGCAGAATGGCTTTGCAGTTTTATTTGATGATGGCTCAATGACCTTGATGGCTGGTGCCTACTAGCAAGTGGAAACATCTGACATTCTTTCTTTTTAATGTTTAATTGGACTGCTTTATTGCATATTTTAATTACAGTTTAATCTGGTTTAGTCCCCTCCTTGTGTCCTTTTTTTTAAAAAAAATAATTATTAAGCAATTTCAACATAACATATTGCGTGGCGAATCCCGCCCCCTCCCACAGATGGAGTAAATAAAGACACCGGACACCGCAATTTAGGTTAATGGGCGAAAAATGTCCACATCTTTATTGATTACAGGTAAGAGCGGTATTGATTACAGGTTAAGAGCGTGAAGCTGAGGCTCCAGTACTTTGGCCGCCTCATGAGAAGAGAAGACTCACTGGAAAAGACCCTGGTGTTGGGAAAGATGGAGGGCACAAGGAGAAGGGGACGACAGAGGACAAGATGGTTAGACAGTGTTCTCGAAGCTACAAACATGAATCTGACCAAACTGCG
This sequence comes from Podarcis tiliguerta, assembly GCF_965153285.1. NCBI lineage: Eukaryota > Metazoa > Chordata > Lepidosauria > Squamata > Lacertidae > Podarcis > Podarcis tiliguerta. Next base: position 2,187,568 of record NC_139549.1, read on the forward strand.
GGTGGCAGTGAAAGACAGGAGTGCCTGGCGTGCTCTGGTCCATGGGGTCACGAAGAGTCGGACACGACTGAACGACTAAACAACAACAAGAGCGGTATTGACTTTAGGCATTGGCCCTAACAGACTATCCGGTCTAACCGGGAAGGGTTAAGCACCAACAGGGGGAGCCCCCCGAGATGCACATCCCTGGGCGCTCCCACTCGGGAGCACTCTTTAGGCCCTAGCCTCCGTTGGTTTTGGACGAGGCGACGCCCCCCGGAGTCCTTTAATGAACTACCCTTCAAGAATTGGGGGAGGTGATGGCGATCCTCCCCCCCCGACCTCATTTGCATAACAATACCCCGGCCAATGCCTAACCGCCAAAACCAAGGAGTTGTGAGGTTTTGCCATGAGGTAGGCGAAAAAACCAAGTGGCTTCAAAATTCAGCCAATCAACCAAATGGAAAAACTCCTACCAGGCCCCTTGCGGTGACCAGCCAAAGCACATAGCAAAGTCCGAATGCACACCTAGAGGGCGGGTAGGTGGGAAACCGCAGCTGCTGTAGGAAAGAAAAGGGGCGGGCCGGGGCTGCCCTAACCTTAAGAGCTCCTGGTAAGCCCACCCCTAGCGCCAGCCGATTGGCTGGCTCTGATTGGGATGAATATTAATGAGACAGGCGAATCCCCACGAAGATTGTAGATGGGGCGTGAGCCCGCAACCCCCCCCCCCCTTTAGGTCGGGAGTGGCTTTATCAAATCAATGATCACATACATTATTCCCCTCCTTTTTTCCACTCCCCTTCCATCCCTCACTTCCCACCACCACCAGGGAATTCCCTCAGCTCCACTCTCTGATTTCTCTGCACATATTATTCTCTGCATGTTATAAAATTGTACATATCCTGACATTCTTGGGTGGCTGCTGTAAATGAAGTTTGGCGGTTGCAACATAGTCTACAAAGCAGATGGGCGCATGAGTACTGCAACAGCCTAGCAAGAATAGCTGAATCATAGAATTTCATTATTTATTGCATCTTTCCTCTCCAGCGAGCTGAAGGTGAGGTACATAGCTCCCCTCTTTCTCATTTACCGTATTTTTTGCTCTATAAGACGCACCAGACCATAAGATGCACCTAGTTTTTGGAAGAGGAAAACAAGAAAAAAAATATTCTGAATCCCAGAAGCCAGGACAGCCAGCAGGATCGCAGCGCAGAGACCCTGCTGGCTGTCCTGGCTTATGGGATATCCACGCACAGCCTCTCATCCCCTGCCCGGGAGAGGCTGTGCGTGGCTAAGGCTCCCCCAAGAGCCGCACACGCTCCACACGGCTCCTTAAAGGGAGGGCTGAGCAGAGCCTCCCTCCTGCATTCGCTCCATAAGAAGCAAACACATTTTCCCTTTCTTTGTAGGAGGGGGAAAGTGCGTCTTATAGAGTGAAAAATATGGTAATCCCTTTTCTTTCTCATTTAATCCCCACAACTACCCAGCAAGGGGGTCGATTGGGAATTTGAACCCTGGTCCCTCCCTGGTCCCAGCCTGACAGTCTATCCACAATGCCAACTTGAGAACCGGAAATGAACAGATTTGACCATTCCTCCGGGGACGCGGGTGGCGCTGTAGTCTAAACCAATGAGCCTCTTGGGCTTGCCGATCAGAAGGTTGAAGGTTCAAATCCCCGCGACGGGGTGAGCTCCCGTTGCTCAGTCCCTGCTCCTGCCCACCTAGCAATTCGAAAGCATGTCAAAGTGCAAACTCAGGAAGGCCCCAGTTCTGTGAGGCCCTACCAGTCACAGGGCCTGGCTCCTGCATGCACTCCTGACAGATGCAGAGAGAGAGAGAGAGAGAGAGAGAGAGAGAGAGAGAGAGAGAGAAGCTGATGCTATCTTTGTTCCGTTGATGAGTCACAAGAATTATAACCTGTCCTGCTTCAGGACATGCTTTTCATCAACCTCAGGACTGACATGAGCTGCATGTTAAAGCAAAATGCTAGATGATGGCAGCCCTACTGGTTACCTTAAGGTGGGACAGCCTTGAGCAGGTGTAGTGGGAATTATAGTATATGCTTGGATAGATTGCCTACACAAGAAGCAACGTAAAAAATAATGTGTGAAAGGATGTTGTTAGGAGAATCTGCTTACTCTGAGTGTATATTAGAATGTGTTAGGAAAGTTTGTACAGGAAAAGCTCAGCTTTGAGCTAGCCTGGTAGAGAGTTCACCTCCTGTCCCTCTCACTGAATCAGCCATCCAGCTCTGATAATGCAGGCATGCTTTTTCTCCGAGAACATGACTTAATTTCTATGCATGTGCAAAGCTGAGCCGAAGAATGCCTTCATACAAACCTGTGTAGTTTATAGGCCTGTAGACCCCACTTTTGTGAGTTTGTCTGAAACCACTGTTGTTCTGACCAAGTAAAGTCTCCTCAGACATTACAGTGACGTGTCTATTGAGGAAATCCACCACACCTCACTCTGTCTAATGGACGTTTTCATGTGAGGAACCTTCACATCTCTCTTTTGATCAGCTTCTGTGGTCCCAGATCTTAAGCACTTTGATCACTTCTTCTGGAGTTTCTTCACCAGCCTTCAGCCCCACACTCCCTGTCTCATAGTGAGGAGATTAGGACAAACCCAACTGGCACTTCCATTACAGAGAAATGTCACTTCCCCTCTACTTTTAAGCAGCCATCGGTGCCATCAAGACACCAGCAGCCATTGTACAAATTCCCACTGACCTCTTAGACTTATTATAGAATCACAGAATCTTAGAGCTGGAAGGGACCCCAAGAGTTGTCCAGTCCAATCCCCTGCAATGCAGGGATCTCAAGTAAAGCGTTCATGACAAATAGCCATTTAACCTCTGCTTTCAAACTTCCAAGCAAGGAGAGTCCACAATCTCCCGAGTTCCACTGTCAAACAGATCTTACCATCAGAAAGTTCTTTCGGATGTTTAGTCAGAATCTCCTTCCTTGTAACTTGAAGCTGTTGGTTCAAGTCGTGCCCTCCAGAGCAGGAGAAAACAAGCTTGCTCCTTCCTTCATGGCCGTGGCGTAGCGTGGGGGGTGCAGGGGGGGGCCGGCCGCAGCGGGCGCAACATCTGGGGGGGGCGCTCGCACTCGCAGCTCTCTGCCCCTGCTAAAATCCACAGGTTAGGGGGCGCAAATTACTTGCCTTGCCCCGGATGCTGACAACCCACGCTACGCCACTGCTCCATGGGACAGCCCTTGAGATATTTGAAGATGGCTCTCATATTTCCCCTCAGTCTCCTCTTTTCCAGGCTAAATATACTCAGCTCCTTCAACCATTCCTCGCCAGGCTTGGTTTCATTTATCATCTTGGTTGCCTTCCTTTGCACACCTTCCAGCTTGTCAACGTCCTTCTTAAATTGTGACACCCAGAACTGGACACAGTATTCCAGGTATGGTTGGACCAAGGCAGAATAGAGTGGTACCATGACTTCCCTTGATCTGGACACTATAGTTATGTTGATGCAGCCTAGAATACCATTAGTTGTTGTTGTTGTTGTTGTTGTTGTTGTTGTTGTTGTTGTTTTGTTGTTGTTTTGCTGTTTCATCACATTTTTGGCTCATGTTCAGCTTGTGGTCCACCAAGACCCCTAGATCCTTTTCACATGTAAGAGCTGTTCGAGACAGTAAAAGCTGTTCGACAGTGGAATTTGCTGCCAAGGAGTGTAGTGGAGTCTCCTTCTTTGGAGGTCTTTAAGCAGAGGCTTGACAACCATATGTCAGGAGTGCTCTGATGGTGTTTCATGCTTGGCAGGGGGTTGGACTTGATGGCCCTTGTGGTCTCTTCCAACTCTATGATTCTATGAGTCTATGATTCTATGTACTGCTGGCAATCCAGGTGTCCCCCATCTTATATTGGTGCATCTGGTTCTTCCTGCCTAAGTGCAGACCCTGACATTTGTCCCCATTGGGATGCATGCCCAGCAACCAACATGTTGCACACTAAAGGAAACAAGAAAGGACTAGCATGCTGTACAGATTCAAGTCTATGGAGTCAGTGGAGATGAACTCTGAGATCATTTCCAACTCTGTGATTATATGAGTATATGTGATCTTGGAATGCAAATACCTTAAATAGCAGCTCCTACACCAGTTTGGTGTTTTTTTTAAACTAAGGTAACACAAAGCTCAGTTTTAAATGATATTGAAATTGGTGGTTGCAAGAACCAATGATCCCTATGTTTAAGTCTGAACAAAATGCTTCTTTAACCTGGAGGTAGGCTGTCTGAATTTTGCATTGCTTTGTAACGATTTGTTGGGTCTCTGGACCATAATAAAGATTGATTGACTGATTGACTGAAATCATAAACCATTCTATCAGTCCCCATCAACCTCTCAGACCTATTTGCATGCTAAGGAATCAACACAAGGCACACTAAAGGAAAAGAACAATAACTAGTCACAGGAACAAGACTGAATGACATGGCCTATGCAATCCCTTCCAAATCTTACAGTTCTGTAGATAAATGTGCTTGTGGGTTTGTTTGCTTTGCAGCACTTCTTGCTACTATTTAGCTATTACCCCTACACCAGCAAAATCAAAACCAGAACACAGGTAATATGAAGCACAATTTTTTTTTAATGATATTGAAAGCATATGCACAGAGTGTCAGAACATGTTGAGACATAAAGGAAGATCTAGATGCAACCATGGTTTGTATTGAAGAACAGCATAGTAAACAGTAAAGAGAATTTTCGAAAAAAAAAGGAGGGTAATGGAGTGTGGAGACCTGGATTTCAGAGATGCTCTGAGAAGCCACAATCAACCTCATCTGGAGATCGTGCGCGCTCATCGTCTCTGAGAACCAGGCTCAGAAGCTCAGCTGCAGAACTTTGTCAAAAATTCATTGCCGGGTCATTTCTTGGGTTTCTATGGGCTCCATCTGGCCTTGGTCTGGGCAGGATCTTACCAACCGCACCCACGGCCACCCCAGCCTCCGCATCCACCCCAGCCCCCACGGCTGCCCCAGCTGCTGTAGCCCCCATAGCCGCCATAACATCCACGGCCACCCCAGCCCCCACGGCCTCCCCAGCCACCATAGCTGCCATAGCCGCCATAGCCTCCATAGCCGCAGCAAGGTGCATCAGTTGACACGGCGCATGAATCATCAGCACAGCTCAGGATGGGTCCTGGGGCGGTGACGCAGAAGGGGGGAGGCTGGATCCACACGTGGTGCGGGGGGCATTGCGATTCGCAAGTGAAGCCGCAGTGTCCGTAGCCGAAAGTCATCTTTCTGCAATGAGTCGGGGTCTGAAAGAGCAAGCGAGGGAGTCCGGTAAACCAAAGGGCAAGGAGCACAACAGAGGCTAGATGCACAATGTTTTCACATCATGAAATTTTTGCTGAAGAAAGGGAACCTACGAACTCAGCCTGGGTGGAAGACTCTTCGGTTTTGACTTCAGAGCAGTCGCAATGAAGTTGAGACTGGTCTAAACAATAGCTAGAATCCAAGGGTTGTATGAAAATAAATTCTTCTCTGAGTAGGCCCACTGGGACCAATGGACCTCCAGTAGAGCAGAATCTACTACCTTCTGAGGTAGTTAGCTGTGTCCATTGCTTAAATGGGTCACCTCTGGGTAGGACAACTCATGACATCCAGACCTATCTTGTGGGCCAGCAGAGAACAAATGTTCAATGTTGTCTATATGACAACCCTTCAGATGTTACCATGTACCACCTACCAACCTCCTGTTCTCCTCTTCCGGTGAAACAAACCCAGTCACTTCAACCTTTCCTCATCGACTTGTTCTCCAGAACCTCTGAGATCTCCCTTGCACTTTTCTGAACCCATTGGAACTTGTTCTTATATTTAATTAAAAGGAAATAATTCCAGCTCACCTGTTCTCTGAGGAGCAGAAGACGAGAGATGATGTGGTTGAATGCTGGGAGAGCAACTGATGGAGGGACTGCTTGGTGGGAGTCCTTTTTATACTGTGAGGAAGCCAGCGCAGGAATGCTCTCTAGGGTTTACCAGCCAAGATTTGTTGGCTGTCAGCTCTGATCTTCGGGTTATAATTGCTAGGTGACAATGAGCTTGCTTTGCCGCTGGGTCTGCCATTATTTCCAAATTAGAGGCACTTCTCTCCTTGTAGGACCCTTTAATTACATGTGATGTCACAATCACCCTCTCTGGACACGCAGAATGGCCTTGCAGTTTTATTTGATGATGGCTCAATGACCTTGATGGCTGGTGCCTACTAGCAACTGCAAACATCTGACATTCTTTTCTTTTAATGTTTAATTGGATTGTTTTATTACATATTTTAATTACAGTTTAATCTGGTTTAGTCCCCTCCTTGTGGGGGTTGGTGAAATATTTGGAAATGGTATAGGTGCAATTTATACAGAACAGAAGGCCAAATTAATTGTGAACAATGTGGTGACGGAAGAATTTATGATTGAGAAAGGAATCCGACAAGGGTGCCCAATCTCTCCATTGCTCTTTATATCGGTTCTGGAGGTTTTGCTGGATATGATAAGAAGGGACCAGCAGGTTGAAGGGATACAGGTGGGGGTTAAACAGTACAAATTAAATGCATTTGCTGATGACCTGGTATTAACTTTACAGGAGCCGGAGACTAGTACTAAAAGAGCACTGAAATTAATCCAAGATTTTGGTCAGGTAGCAGGTTTTAAGTTAAATAAAATGAAAACAAAAGTATTGGAAAAAAACTTAACTGCAATGGAGTGAGATAAGTTCCAGAAGGAGACAGGACTATCACTGGTTAAGAAAGTGAAATATCTGGGGGTTAACATGACTTCTAAGAATGTTAACTTATTTAAAGATAACTATGAAAAATGCTGGTCTGAAGTGAAAAAAGATTTAGAAATATGGTCAAACTTGAAACTATCATTGCTAGGCCGAATTGCTGTTATAAAGATGAATGTACTGCCAAGGATGCTGTTTTTATTCCAAACATTGCAAATTGTGGATAAAATGGATTGTTTCAAGAAGTGGCAGAGAGATATCTCTAAATTTGTCTGGCAGGGCAAGAAGCCTCGAATAAAATTTAAGATATTAACAGATGCTAAAGAAAGAGGTGGATTTGCCCTGCCAGACCTTAAACTTTATTATGAATCAGCCGCTTTTTGCTGGCTGAAAGAATGGATGCTTCTTGAAAACACTGATGTTCTGGATTTGGAAGGTTTTAATAATGTATTTGGTTGGTATGCATATCTGTGGTATGATAAGGTCAAGGTCCACAGGGCCTTCAAGAACCATATTGTTAGGAAAGCACTGTTTAATGTTTGGATAAGGTATAAGGATCTGCTAGAAAGTAAAACCCCAAGATGGTTGTCACCAATGGAAGCGAAAGCATTGAAAAAACTCAGTATGGAGGCCAAGTGGCCGAAATATTGGGAAATCTTGGAACAAGAGGGAGACAGGCTAAAACTGCAGAGTTTTGAGAAATTAAAAAACAGATTGAGAGATTGGCTCCATTATTATCAAATAATGGAGGCATATAAATCAGACAAAAAAATAGGTTTCCAGGTGGAAAAATCAAAGTTGGAAACAGAATTGTTAGAACCCAAAGTTAAAAATTTGTCAAGAATGTATAACTTGCTGTTGAAATGGAATACTCAAGATGAAATGGTGAAATCTCCTATGATTAAATGGGCACAGGATGTCGGACATAACATTATGATGGTTGACTGGGAACAGTTATGGACCACCGGTATGAAATTTACAGCATGTAATGCCTTAAAGGAGAATTTAATGAAAATGATATACAGGTGGTACTTAACACCAGTCAAGCTTGCAAAAATCTATCATTTGCCCGACAATAAATGCTGGAAATGTAAAGAAGCGGAAGGTACCTTCTTTCATCTTTGGTGGACGTGCCCAAGGATTAAGACCTTCTGGGAAATGATATACAATGAAATGAAAAAGGTATTTAAATATACCTTTCTGAAGAAACCAGAGGCCTTTCTCCTGGGCATGGTCGGCCAATTGGTGTTAAAGAAAGATAGAACCTTTTTTATGTATGCTACAACAGGGGCAAGAATACTCATCGCAAAGTATTGGAAGACACAAGAATTACCCACCCGGGAAGAATGGCAGATGAAACTGATGGACTATATGGAAATGGCGGAAATGACCGGCAGAATCTGAGACTCGGGAGAAGAGTCGATGGAAGAAGATTGGAAAAAAGTTAAAGTATATTTACAGAAATATTGCAAAATTAATGAATGTTAGAAGAATATTGGAATGAAGATACATGGTTTTAGCAGAAGCATTATTAAGAATTATATGAATATTAAGGGTTAATGTGATAAAGTGGAAAATTTAAAGTTAAATTGTGTTAGGATAAACTATAGAACAAAAATTGAAGAAGAGGGAAAGGATTTGTTGAACCAGTTAATTTGAATCAGAATACAAAAAAGGGAGGTGCGAGGAAGTCGAGGAAATAAGCAAATGAAAGATAGAGATATAAAATTTGGATGTGTGTTTTTGTTTTCTGTTTTTCTTATGTTGTATTGTTTTATTGTATTATTTTTATTGTTGTATTGTATTGTTTGTTGAATTTATGTATTGTTTTTCTTGACTGTTTTTTTCTTTTTATAATTTTTATCTAATAAATATTTTTTTAAAAAAAAATAGTCCCCTCCTTGTGTCCTTTTTTTAAAAAAAAAAAAATTATTAAGCAATTTCAACATAACATATTATCAAATCAATGATTACATACATTATTCCCCTCCTTTTTTCCACTCCCCTTCCATCCCTCACTTCCCACCACCACCAGGGAATTCCCTCAGTTCCTCTCTCTGATTTCTCTGCACATATTATTCTCTGCATGTTATAAAATTGAACATATCCTGACATTCTTGGGTGGCTGCTGTAAATGAAGTTTGGCGGTTGCAACATAGTCTACAAAGCAGATGGGCGCATGAGTACTGCAACAGCCTAGCAAGAACAGCTGAATCATAGAATTTCATTATTTATTGCATCTTTCCTCTCCAGCGAGCTGAAGGTGAGGTACATAGCTCCCTTCTTTCTCATTTACGTAATCCCTTTTCTTTCTCATTTAATCCCCACAACTACCCAGCAAGGGGGTCGATTGGGAATTTGAACCCTGGTCCCTCCCTGGTCTCAGCCTGACACTCTATCCACAACGCCAACTTGAGAACCGGAAATGAACAGATTTGACCATTCCTACGGGGACGCGGGTGGCGCTGTAGTCTAAACCAATGAGCCTCTTGGGCTTGCCGATCAGAAGGTTGGTGGTTCGAATCCCCGCGACGGGGTGAGCTCCCGTTGCTCAGTCCCTGCTTCCGCCAACTTAGCAATTCGAAAGCATGTCAAAGTGCAAACTCAGGAAGGCCCCAGTTCTGTGAGGCCCTACCAGTCACAGGGCCTGGATCCTGCATGCACTCCTGACAGATGCAGAGAAAGAGAGAGAGAGAGAGAGAGAGAGAGAGAGAGAGAGAGAAGCTGATGCTGTCTTTGTTCCGTTGATGAGTCACAAGAATTATAACCTGTCCTGCTTCAGGACATGCTTTTCATCAACCTCAGGACTGACATGAGATGCATGTTAAAGCAAAATGCTGGATGACGGCAGCCCTACTGGTTACCTTCAGGTGGGGGAACCTTGAGCAGGTGTAGTGGGAATTATAGTATACGCTTGGATAGATTGCCTACACGTGAAGCGAAGTAAAAAATAATGTGTGAAAGGATGTAGTTTGGGAATCTGCTTACTCTGAGTGTATATTGGAATGTGTTAAGAAAGTTTGTACAGGAAAAGATCAGCTTTGAGCTAGCCTGGTAGAGAGTTCACCTCCTGTCCCTCTCACTGAATCAGACATCCAGCTCTGAAATTGAAGGCATTCTTTTTCTCCCAGAACATGATTTAATTTCTATGCATGTGCAAAGCTGAGCCGAAGAACGCCTTCATACAAACCTGTGTAGTTTATAGGCCTGTAATAATAATAATAATAATAATAATAATAATAATAATAATAATATCTTTATTGTCATTGCCCCCTTTGGGGACAACGAAATCACTTGACTGCTCCATAAAAACACTAATTAAACAATACAGTATGATACAGCAAGGGAGATTAGTTGACTTTCAAAGTCCGGGCTTCCCATTCAGGGCTGAGATCGCTCTGGAGAAGAAGATGTTCTTAAGACGGCTCGTTCTTGTCTTCATCGTCCTGTATCTCCGTCCCGACGGCAAGAGCTCAAAGAGACAGTGACCAGTGACCAGGATGCGATGGATCTTTTACTATGTCCAGTGCCTTCCTATGGCACCTTGTGGTATAAATCTGCTCTAAGGTGGAGAGTGGGCAGCCACCAATGCTCTCTGCTGCCTTAACAACCCTGCGCAACCCCATCCTGTCCTGGGTAGTACAGCTTCCGTACCACACACATAAGCCATAAGTGAGCACGCTCTCAATGGCACAGTGATAGAAGGCAAGCAGCAGTTTCTGCAGAAGATGGTTTTTCCTTAGTATTCTCAAAAAGTACAGTCTCTGCTGTGCCTTCTTCACAAGCCCCCTTGTGTTGACACTCCAGGACAGATCCTCTTGTAATTAAATGCCCAAAAATCTGAACGTTGTTACCCTCTCCACACAGACCCCATCAATCAAAAGTGGCTGGACATTGCTCTTCTGTCTCCTAAAGTCCACCACAAGTTCCTTTGTCTTCCTTGTATTTATGAGCAAATTGTTAGCTCTGCACCACTCTGTCAGCCGCTCCACCTCATCTCTATAATCCGTTTCACCCTCCCTTTCAGGGAGGCATTTGAATGCTGTAGACTCCACTTTTGTGAGTTTGTCTGAAACCACTGTTGTTCTGACCAAGTAAAGTCTCCTCAGACATTACAGTGACATGTTTATTGAGGAAATCCACCACACCTCACTCTGTCTAATGGACGTTTTCATGTGAGGAACCTTCACATCTCTCTTTTGATCAGCTTCTGTGGTCCCAGATCTTTACCACTTTGATCACTTCTTCAGGAGTTTCTTCACCAGCCTTCAGCCCCACACTCCCTGTCTCATAGTGAGGAGATTAGGACAAACCCAACTGGCACCTCCATTACAGAGAAATGTCACTTCCCCTCTACTTTTAAGCCGCCATCGGTGCCATCAAGACACCAGCAGCCATTGTACAAATTCCCACTGACCTCTTAGACATATTATAGAATCGTAGAATCTTAAAGCTGGATTGTTTAGTCCAACCTCCTGCAATGCAGGAATCTCAACTAAAGCGGTCATGACATAGCCATTTAACCTCTGCTTTAAAACTTCCAAGCAAGGAGAGTCCACAATCTCCCGAGTTCCACTGTCAAACAGATCTTACCATCAGAAAGTTCTTTCTGATGTTTAGTCAGAATCTCCTTCCTTGTAACTTGAAGCTGTTGGTTCAAGTTGTGCCCTCCAGAGCAGGAGAAAACAAGCTTGCTCCTTCCTCCATGGCAGTGGCGTAGCGTGGGAGGTGCAGGGGGGGCCGGCCGCAGCGGGCGCAACATCTGGGGGCGCTCGCGCTCGCACTCGCAGCTCTCTGCCCCCTGCTAAAATCCACAGGTTAGGGGGCGCAAATTACTTGCCTTGCCCCGGGTGCTGACAACCCACGCTACGCCACTGCTCCATGGGACAGCCCTTGAGATGTTTGAAGATGGCTCTCATATTTCCTCTCAGTCTCCTCTTTTCCATGCTAAATATACTCAGATCCTTCAACCATTCCTCGCCTGGCTTGGTTTCATTTATCATCTTGGTTGCCTTCCTTTGCACACCTTCCAGCTTCTCAACGTCCTTCTTAAATTGTGACACCCAGAACTGGACGCAGTATTCCAGGTATGGTCTGACCAAGGCAGAATAGAGTGGTACCGTGACTTCCCTTGATCTGGACACTATAGTTCTGTTGATGCAGCCTAGAATACCATTAGTTTCTTTCCCCTTTTTCTGTTTCATCACACTTTTGGCTCATGTTGAGCTTGTGGTCCACCAAGACCCCTAGATCCTTTTCACATGTACTGCTGGCAATCCAGGTGTCCCCATCTTATATTGGTGCATCTGGTTCTTCCTGCCTAAGTGCAGAACCTGACATTTCTCCCCATTGGGATGCATGCCCAGCAACCAACATGTTGCACACTAAAGGAAACAAGAAAGGACTAGCATGCTGTGCAGAGTCAAGTCTATGGAGTCAGTGGAGATGAACTCTGAGATCATTTCCAACTCTGTGATTATATGAGTATATGTGATCTTGGAGTGCAAATTGCTACTACCTTAAATAGCAGCTCCTATACCAGTTTTGGTTTTTTAAAAAAACTAAGGTAACACAAAGCTCAGTTTTAAATGATATTGCAATTAGTGGTTGCAAGAACCAATGATCCCCATCTTTAAGTCTGAACAAAATGCTTGTTTAACCTGGAGGTAGGCTGTCTGAATTTTGCATTGCTTTGTAACGATTTGTTGGGTCTCTGGACCATAAATAAGATTGATTGATTGATTGATTGATTGATTGATTGACTGATTGATTGAAATCATAAACCATTCTATCAGTCCCCATCAGCCTCTCAGACCTATCTGCATGCTAAGAAATCAACTCAAGGCACACTAAAGGAAAAGAGCAATAACTAGTCACAGGAACAAGACTGAATGATATGGCCTATGCAATCCCTTCCAAATCTTACAATTCTATTGAGAAATGTGGTTGTGGGTTTGTTTGCTTTGCAGCACTTATTGCTACTATTTAGCTGTTACCCCTACACCAGCAAAATCAAAACCAGAACACAGGTAATATGAAGCACAATTTTTTTTTAATGATATTGAAAGCATATGCACAGAGTGTCAGAACACGTTGAGACATAAAGGAAGATCTAGATGCAACCATGGTTTGTATTGCAGAACAGCATAGTAAACAGTAAAGAGAATTTTCAAAAAAACATGGAGGGTAATGGAGTGTGGAGACCTGGATTTCAGAGATGCTCAGAGAAGCCACAATCAACCTCATCTGGAGATGGTGCGCGCTCGTCGTCTCTGAGAACCAGGCTCAGAAGCTCAGCTGCAGAACTTTGTCAAAAATTCATTGCCGGGTCATTTCTTGGGTTTCTATGGGCTCCATCTGGCCTTGGTCTGGGCAGGATCTTACCAACAGCCCCCACGGCCACCCCAGCCTCCGCATCTACCCCAGCCCCCACGGCTGCCCCAGCTGCTGTAGCCCCCATAGCCGCCATAACATCCACGGCCACCCCAGCCCCCACGGCCTCCCCAGCCACCATAGCTGCCATAGCCGCCATAGCCTCCATAGCCGCAGCAAGGTGCATCAGTTGACACGGCGCATGAATCATCAGCACAGCTCAGGATGGGTCCTGGGGCGGTGACGCAGAAGGGGGGAGGCTGGATCCACACGTGGTGCGGGGGGCATTGCGATTCGCAAGTGAAGCCGCAGTGTCCGTAGCCGAAAGTCATCTTTCTGCAATGAGTCGGGGTCTGAAAGAGCAAGCGAGGGAGTCCGGTAAACCAAAAGGCAAGGAGCACAACAGAGGCTAGATGCACAATGTTCTCACATCATTAAATTTTTGCTGAAGAAAGGGAACCTACGAACTAAGCCTGGGTGGAAGACTCTTCGGTTTTGACTTCAGAGCAGTCGCAATGAAGTTGAGACTGGTCTAAACAATAGCTAGAATCCAAGGGTTGAGTAGGCCCACTGGGACCAATGGACCTCCAGTGAAGCAGAATCTACTACCTTCCGAGGTAGTTAGCTGTGTCCATTCTTTAAATGGGTCACCTCTGGGTAGGACAACTCATGACATCCAGACCTATCTTGTGGGCCAGCAGAGAACAAATGTTCAATGTTGTCTATATGACAACCCTTCAGATGTTACCATGTACCACCTACCAACCCCTGTTCTCCTCTTCCGGTGAAACAAACCCAGTCACTTCAACCTTTCCTCATCGACTTGTTCTCCAGAACCTCTGAGATCTCCCTGGCGCTTTTCTGAACCCATTTGAACTTGTTGTTATGTTTAATTAAAAGGAAATAATTCCAGCTCACCTGTTCTCTGAGGAGCAGAAGACGAGAGATGATGTGCTTGAATGCTGGGAGAGCAACTGATGGAGGGACTGCTTGATGGGAGTCCTTTTTATACTGTGAGGAAGCCAGCGCAGGAATGCTCTCTAGTGTTTATACAATTATTTACCAGCCAAGATTTGTTGGCTGTAAGCTCTGATCTTCGGGTTATAATTGCTAGGTGACAATGAGCTTGCTTTGCCGCTGGGTCTGCCATTATTTCCAAATTAGAGGCACTTCTCTCCTTGTAGGACCCTTTAATTATATGTGATGTCACAATCACCCTCTCTGGACATGCAGAATGGCCTTGCAGTTTTATTTGATGATGGCTCAATGACCTTGATGGCTGGTGCCTACTAGCAACTGGAAACATCTGACACTCTTTCTTTTTAATGTTTAATTGGATTGCTTTATTGCATATTTTAATTACAGTTTAATCTGGTCTGGTCCCCTCCTTGTGTCCTTTAAAAAAAAAAAATTATTAAGCAATTTCAACATAACAAATGATCAAATCAATGATCACATACATTATTTCCCCCCTTTTTTCCACCCCCCTTCCATCCCTCACTTCCCACCACCACCAGGGAATTCCCTCAGTTCCTCTCTCTGATTTCTCTGCACATATTATTCTCTGCATATTATAAAATTGTACATATCCTGACATTCTTGGGTGGCTGCTGTAAATGAAGTTTGGCGGTTGAAACATAGTCTACAAATCAGATGGGCGCATGAGTACTGCAACAGCCTAGCAAGAACAGCTGAATCATAGAATTTCATTATTTATTGCATCTTTCCTCTCCAGCGAGCTGAAGGTGAGGTACATAGCTCCCCTCTTTCTCATTTACCATATTTTTTGCTCTATAAGACGCACCAGACCATAAGATGCACATAGTTTTTGGAAGAGGAAAACAAGAAAAAAAAAATTCTGAATCCCAGAAGCCAGAACAGCCAGAAGGATCGCAGTGAAAAAAGAAAAAGAGAAAGAAAAGGGATTGCCGATTTTTTTCGCTCTATAAGACGCACTCTATAAGACAGGGATTTCCCCGTCTTATAGAGTGAGTCTTATAGAGCGAAAAAAATCGGTAATCCCTTTTCTTTCTCATTTAATCCCCACAACTACCCAGCAAGGGGGTCGATTGGGAATTTGAACCCTGGTCCCTTCCTGGTCTCAGCCTGACATGCTAACCACGACACGAACTTGAGAACCTGAAATGAACAGATTTGACCATTCCTACGGGGAGGCACTGTAGTCTAAACCACTGAGCTTCTTGGGCTTGCCGATCAGAAGGTTGGTGGTTTGAATCCCCGCAACGGGGTGAGCTCCTGTTGCTCAGTCCCTGCTCCTGCCAACCTAGCAGTTCGAAAGCACGTCAAAGTGCAAGTAGATAAATAGGTACCACTCTTGCAGGAAGGTAAACGGCGTTTCCGTGTGCTGCTCTGGTTCGCCAGAAGAGGCTTAGTCCTGCTGGCCACATGACCCGGAAGCTGTATGCCGTCTCCCTTGGCCAGTAAAGCGAGATGAGCGCCGCAACCCCAGAGTCGTCTACGACTGGACTAACTGTCAGGGGTCCTTTACCTTTTTCTTTTTTACTAGCAGCATGTTGTTGTTTTTCTAGGGGTACTCAAGCGTACGCAGTGCTGACACCAGGTTTTTTTTTCTTCTAGAAGGAAAACCGTGCCTACTAGAACAAATCTATATGCCCAAGGTCACTTGAAAGTTATAGATTTAGGACAGTCAACATGTTAGGAATGTGGCCACGATTAATCATGGGTCAAAACTGCATGCAATTATGTGCACAGGAAAAATAAAATAAACCCACATCCTTGTGATTCCAACTAAAAGGCTGACATCCATTTCTGAGCTCGTATAATGACACAAATTGCAGACCTGAGCCAGTTTGGTGGACACCCCCACAAACAACGCTCTTAATCAGCGATGCTAAATGCCCCGAGAAGAGCAACGTACATCACAACAATGATGCATATTAAACATTAATGGCTGTTGGTGAAGCCTTCCGGAGAAAGCCTCCATTCGGGGGTGGCTTTGCAACACTTCATGTCTTCCACACACGGGCATCATTGTCCTTGTTTAAGATGCCGGTGCACAAGGACTTGGTGGTTTTGGGCTCACGTTCACCTTGGGTTGAGGACATGACCCTAAGCTACACATGGACAGATCAGCACATTCCCATTCTGTGTTGCTTTTGCATGTGTTCCACTCCATCAGTGGCGTAGCGTGGTGGTGCAGGGGGGGGTTGGCCGCACCGGGTGCAACATCTGGGGGGCGCGCGCTCGCACTCACAGCTCTCTGCCCCTACCTGGCTCACTCACTCTCTCTCACTGCAGTGCTGGCTGTGCGAATCCGATCCAAGCCGCCGGGTCGCCGCCCACTGTGGAGGGGAGGGTGCCAGGCGTGCGGTGCGGTGCGGAGAGAGAGCGAGGGACTATCTGGGGGAGGGACAGTGCAGCAGGGGGGGGGGCGCAAATTACTTGCCTTGCCCCGGGTGCTGACAACCCACGCTATGCCACTGCACTCCATGCTGGCTTCTGCACGTGCTCAGAGCCCACTCTGCAGATTGTTTTACTCACTTACTAACTTGTTTTCTTTCTTTCTTTCTTTCTTTCTTTCTTTCTTTCTTTCTTTCTTTCTTTCTTTCTTTCTTTCTTTCTCAAAATATTCTGAATACCAGAAGCCAGGACAGCCAGCAGCCAGCAGGATCACAGCACAGCGATCCCGCTGGCTGTCCTGGCTTATGGGATAGCTCTGCGCAGTCTCTTCCGCTCAGGGGATGAAGGCTCCCCTTGCCCAGGAGAGGCTGTGCATGGCTAAGGCTCCCCCAAGAGCCACGCTCCCTTTAAAGAGCACGCTGAGTGTTCGTGTGGCTCTTGAGGGCTTTTCCCCGAGGAGGAAACACAGGCACACAGCCCAGAACATGCACACCTCACTTTTGTGCAGGAACATGTTTGAGGGTATGGTGACACCATTCGCATAACAGAATCGACCACAGAGATGTTGTTAACATTTTCAAAAGTAAGGGGTCTGTGGCTTGACTTAGCTAAGTGGGAGTCACTGATGTAAGCATATGCATATATCTTGGGGCACATGGCTAAGGTGCAGATTGGAGGTGTGAGAATTGGGAAGGTGCATTAGACAAATTGCTGGTGCAGCTGCATTTTGCATGTTCTATTCTGTTGCCTCCCCTCGAACAGGATATTGTAGAGGAATAAAAGTGGTATGGTACGACTTCAAATGTATAGTGCAGATGGGACTTTAATTTTTTTTTAAGATTTTTTATTCAAAATTAAAATAGACATATTATCCAAAAACATATCATCCTTCTCCCCCCCCCCATTTTTCCTCCCTCCCCCCATCCTCCCACACAACTCCCAGCCCCCCCCCCCAACTTCCCTCAGTTCCAGTCTTTGGTTTCTCTGAGACTGCTGTTTTCTGCATGTTACAAAGTTGTATAGATCCTCAAACTATTTAGCTGATTATTATCAATAAAAAGTTTGTGAATGTTTATTCAAAACCAGCCAAGGAGTCCAGTTCACTTTGTTGCATCTTCAGATACTTTGTAAAGGGTTCCCATTCATCCTTAAAGTCACAGTTTTCCTTGTGCCATAGCTTATGTGTCAATTTTTCCAGTTCTGCATAATCCATCAATTTTTCTTCCCATGATTCTTTAGTTGGGGTTTCTTCAGTCTTCCATCTTTGTGCTAACAGATGGGACCTTAATTTCAATGGGTTGTATCCAATGTTAATCCTGCTCAGAGGAGACCTGTTAAAAAGGAAGGACATGACTAATTTTGGCCCATTATTTTCAACAGGTCTTCCATGACTAGAACTCAGATGAATACAACCCAAGCCAGTGTGGTGTAGTGGTTAAGAGCGGTAGTCACGTAATCTGGGGATCCGGGTTCGCGTCTCCGCTCCTCCACCTGCAGCTGCTGGGTGACCTTGGGCTAGTTACACTTCTCTGAAGTCTCTCAGCCCCACTCACCTCACAGAGTGTTTGTTGTGGGGGAGGAAGGGAAAGGAGATTGTTAGCCGCTTAGAGACTCCTGAAGGGGAGTGAAAGGCGGGATATCAAATCCAAACTCTTCTTCTTCTTCTTCAATGGATCTACTCTGGGTATTTCTAACATTACTTGAGACTCCAGAACTGGAAGAAGTGTCAGGTGAAGGATCAGATCAGTGGTACTTTGGTAACAAGGTATGGACATCCAGGGGATTCAGCCATGATGGCTCGGCTCGGCTTACACAGTTGGAGGCATGAATGCTTCTGAACACCAGTTGCTGGAAACCACAGGAGGGGAGAGTTGTTCTTCTGCTTGAATCCTGATTGTGGGCTTCCTATGTGGGCATCTGGTTGGCTACTGTGAGAACAGAGTTAGATGGGTCAATGGCTTAGATCCTTCTGACCACCAGGCCAATGTTCAGGTAAGGAGAATTCCACAAGCACCCCAGCGCTTCTTGAAATTACACCTTTGTGTAAGCCACAATTGCATCGCCTGTTCAGTCCATTTATGGCACATCTCCCTTTGCTTGAGGAGACCATAAAGCATCCTTGGCATCTCCCAAACTGCAGCGTCAGAACAATTGCAGTGATTTGGGTGTGATCCCTACCATAATCTGAAAGTCAGCAATCAATGTGAACTTGGATCTGCCCACAGGGTGTGTCACACCCACGAGGGTGCCCAAGGAGGAGAGTATAAAAAGAGCTCTCCATCCAGGGCCTAACCATCAGCTTCTCCTCACTCAGGAAAGAGCATCTTGTGGCATCTTCTTCTTGGAGGACCAGGTATGTTCTGATCTAATCCAGTTGCCTTATAGATAGGAAGCTGCCTTAGACCAGTATTGTCTCAGTAATGTCTGCTTTGAAGGGCAGTGGCTGTTTAGGGTCTCGGGAAGAAGTATCTCTCAGTCCAACCTAGAGATGTCAAGGATTGAATCTGGCGCCCTCTGCATGCATGTATCACTGAGAAATGACCCTGTCCCCAAGGTAGATGGTGCCATTAATACCATCAAGCTAAATAGGAGCTCAGAAGAAGGCACGAGGAGCCAGAGGTCAGGTGGAAGGGATCTCATGCTTATGCTGATCCCTGTCATCTAGGATCAGACTAGTTCCCATTGGGACCGGTGAGACAAAAGGCAGGGAGTCCAACAGTAGGTGGTGCTAGAACCAATGACAGGCAAAGCCAGCTCACCCTAGCTTTCTCCCCCACCTCTTCCCATAGAGTTCTACGAAGGCAACAAAGGTCACCCCCTGGCCTGGCTGTTGTAAGAAAGTAGTCAGGGTGGTGAGGGATGGCTGAGTGAAGACAGAAATGGATTATTATTATTATTATTATTATTATTATTATTATTATTATTATTTTGTACCCTGCCCATCTGGCTGGGTTTCTCCAGGCACTCTGGGAGGCTCCCAACCAAATATTAAAAACACAATACAGCATCGAACATTAACAACTTCCCTAAACAGGGCTGCCTTCAGATGTCTTTTACAAGTAAGATAGTTGCTTATTGCCTTGGCATCTGGTGGGAGGGTGTTCCACAGGGCGGGAGCCACCACCAAGAAGGCCCTCTGCCTGCTTTCCTGTAACCTCACTTCTTGCAATGAGGGAACAGCCAGAAGGCCCTCGGTGCTGGATCTCAGTGTCCGGGCTGAATGATGGGGGTGGAGACGCTCCTTCAGGTATATAGGACCGAGGCCATTTAGGGCTTAAAATGTCAGTACCAACACTGTGAATTGTGTTCGGAAATGTACTGTGCTTGGATGCCCCATGCTTCCTAATGGACTGCTTAGAACACCATTATCTAAACTTCTAGCTTTGTGATTTCACACATTTCCCCCATTATTGCTTATTCATGCCCTGACCTTGGAGTGTGTTCCCCCAAAATCCCTGCACTGTGTGGAGGATTAATAAACTGCTACTTTTACTGCCCAAATTGGAATGTTAGCCTGCACTCTTCTACTTCCTTGAAGTCAACATTTTTGCCCCCTAAACTGAAATGTGGGATTAGGGAGCTCCTGTCTGGCTCACATTAATCAGCTGAAGGCAGTTCAAGTTAAATGGACCTGAAGCTGACTGTTCTACGTAGTATGATTCAGATATATAGTTCAATGCAGCCCAGTACTGTTTTTCTAGAAAGAGAGGTGCCAGAATTCACTATGAATGCTTCCCTCATTGCTTCCCATTGATCCTAGTGGGCCTACTCTGAGTAGAAATAAATTTTCTACAACTCTTGGATTCTAGCTGTTTTTTAGACCAGTTTCAACTTCATTTGCGACTGCTACAAAGTCAAAATGGAGGACTCTGCTACCCATTGTGGGTTCTCAGCTTTCCTTCATGTATTCTGACTTGAGAGTTTCATGCGTCTAGTCTCTGCTTGCCTTTTGGTTTACCGGACTCCCTCGCTTGCTCTTTCAGACCCCGACTCATTGCAGAAAGATGACTTTCGGCTACGGACACTGCGGCTTCACTTGCGAATCGCAATGCCCCCCGCACCACGTGTGGATCCAGCCTCCCCCCTTCTGCATCACCGTGCCAGGACCCATCATGCACTGCGCTGACGATTCATGCGCTGTGTCAACTGATGCACCTTGCTGTGGCTATGGCAGCTATGGCGGCTATGGTGGCTATGGCGGCTATGGGAGCTATGGGGGCTGGGGTGGCCGTGGATGTTATGGTGGCTATGGCGGCTATGGCAGCTGGGGTGGCCGTGGCTATGGCAGCTGGGGTGGTTCTGGAGGCTGGGGTGGCCGTGGGTGCCGTTCTGGCTGCTGGGGGTGGTGAGATTCTGCTTAGACCAAGGCCAGACGGACCCCCTAGAAACCCAAGAAATGACCCAGCAATGGACTTTGGACAAAAGTTCTGAAGCTGAGCTTCTGAGCCTGGTTCTCAGAAATGACGAGCGTGCACGATCTCCAGATGAGGTTGATCATGGCTGCCCTGAATACATCTGAAATCCAGGTCTCCACACTTACTTATCATGTCTATGCTTCATTTTTCCCAAATCTTGAGTGTCTGCTATGTTCTTCTTCAAATGCAAACCATGGTTGCTTCTTGATTTTCCTTTATGTCTCTGACACTATCTGTATATGCCTTCTAGATCATTAAACAAAATGTGCTTCATATGACCTGTGTGCTGGTTTTGTTTTCACTAGTATAGGATCTCTCATTAAGACAGTAATTTATCCTCCACATTAGTGGGAAGAAATGCACAGTCCCACTTTTTTTTTCATAGGATCATGGAGCTGAAAAGGATCTCATGGGTACCTACAGTTTAAAGCCCTTTGTGGCTTAGGGCCCTCATATTTACGGGACCGCCTCTCCTGGTCTTCTCCGCAGAGGACCTTAAGGTCCATGAATAACAATAGTTTAGAGGTCCCAGGCCCTAAGGAAGTCAGACTATCCTCCACCAGGGCCAGGGCCTTCTCAGTGATGGCTCCAACCTGGTGGAATGCTCTGTCACATGAGACCAGGGCCCTGCAGGATTTAACCTCTTTCCGTCAGGCCTGTAAGACAGAGCTATTCCACCTGGCCTTTAATTTGAATTCAGCCTGATATTTTATTCCCCTTCCTTCCCTCCCCCTCCCCTTTTGTGAAGATTACCCACTCTGGGATCCCACAGCTAATTCTCCCCTGGTCTCCTCGCTGGCCCAAATAGGACTCATTTAGCCCTTTTACCATCTAATGTTTATTGGATGGATTTCCCCCCTAAATTGATTTTTGAATTCCGAATTTATTGTTATTCATGTATTTTATGCTGTTTTTTGTTGCATCAATTAAGTGTTTTAAATTTGTTGTTAGCTGTCCTGAGCCCGGTTTTCTGAACCGGGAAGGGCCGGGTATAAATAAAAATGTATTATTATTATTATTATTATTATTATTATTATACTGCTTTTAGGGCTAAAACCTAGCTCCCCGTGGTCCCCCCTCTCTTTCCAAGTCTCTTTTCACATGCAGACACCTAGATAGGGCAGAAGAGGTATCAAACATGTTGCTTGCCCTCCTCTGTTGAAGGCAACATTCCTCTGAATATCCATTGCTGGGAATCACAAATAGGGCATGGGCTGTTGTACCCAGGTCTTGTTTGTATCTGACTGGCCACTCGCAGAACAGGCTGCTTGACAGAATGGTCCTGTATTGATGGGTGCCCACCTGTCATTTTATATTATGTTTATTGTTTGCTGCTATGGATACTTCCACCAGTGCAGTTGACATAAATTTAATCCAGGAGTGCCTGCAAGTCTGGACATGGGACGCGGGTGGTGCTGTGGGTTAAACCACAGAGCCTAGGACTTGCCGATCAGAAGGTCGGCAGTTCGAATCCCTGCGACGGAGTGAGCTCCCGTTGCTCGGTCCCTGCTCCTGCCAACCTAGCAGTTCGAAAGCACGTCAAAGTGCAAGTAGATAAACAGGTAACACTCCGGCGGGAAGGTAAACGGCGTTTCCGTGCGCTGCTCTGGTTCCCCAGAAGCAGCTTAGTCCTGCTAGCCACATGACCCAGAAGCTGTACGCCGGCTCCCTCAGCCAATAAAGCAAGATGAATGCCGCAACCCCAGAGTCGGTCACAACTGGACCTAATGGTCAGGGGTCCCTTTACCCTTTACCTTTTACCTGCAAGCCAATGGTCAGAGACAATTGCAGCTGGAGACCAACGACATTTGGAGGCCAACATCTTGGCCAACGCTGGTTAAGACAGCCAAATGGTGCTCTGTTGGATTCATATATGAGACTTCAATGATGTCCAGACCAGAGGCTGAAGAACAACCCCCTTCTACCAGCTGCACTGGTCACCTCAAAAGCCACCATAATGACTCCCTGCAGCGATTTCTTTTTTTCTTTTTAAAATATTTTTATTAAACAATTCCAGCATAACAAATTGTCAATCCATATAAACACATACGTTATTTCTCCTCTTTTTTCCCACCCACCCCTTCAACACTCCCCCCAGGACATCCCTCAGTTCCTCTCTCTGATTTCTCTGCACATATTGTTCTCTGCATGTTATGAAATTTACAATATACGATATCTTTATTGTCATTGTCCCATACAGAACAATGAAATTGATAAATCTACATCAGACATTCCCAACCCCCTAAAAACTCTGATACCCCATTTTAAAAATACAATATATTCCCATAGAGACTCCTTACACTGCATTTAAAACCAAAATCGCATTTGGATAGAAACTGTTTCTCAGGCGGCTTGTCCTGGCCTTTATAACCCTGGACCTTCTTTCAGAAGGCAGAAGCTGAAAGAGATCATTTCCGGGGTGCGCACTGTCCTGCGCTATCTCTGCCGCTTTCTTATGGCACCTGGAAGCATAGATTTGATGCAAGGTGGGAAGAGTGCACCCAATTATTCTCTCCGCAGTCTTTACAACCCTGGACAGCATTGTTTTTTTCCCTGACCGTGCAGCTCCCAAACCACACACACAGACCATAAGTTAGTACACTCTCCACAGATATACACATCCTTACCTTGTCTATCAAGTAATCAACCAATAAATTTGTGTATGTTTATTCAAAACCTGCCAAGGAGTCCAGTTCATTTTGTTGTCTTTTTAGATCATTTGTAAAAAGTTTCCGTTCTTCATTAAAGTCACAGTTGTCCTTATCACGCAATATGTATGCAGAATTTAGCCAATTCTGCATAGCTCATCAATTTTTCTTGCCGCTGTTCTTTCATTGGGATTTCTCCCTGCAGTGATTTCTTAATACACCTGCCCATGTAGAAAGAAGGGGAAATAAAGCAGCCCTTCTTGCCATCTTCTGGCGAGTTGGAGCAGTGCAAGACGGAGAAGGCTTCTTCAGAAAAAAATATATATATCTTTTTTAAAATAAATAAATAAATGTATATTTATTAAAAGTTTAATAATTACAGAAGAAAAAAAAGAAAAAGAAAGAAAAAAGAACAATGAAAAATTTAACAAACAATACATCAAAAATAAAAAGAAAAACAAAAAAAACATTACATCAAAACAAGAAAAACAAAAACATTTAAAAACACATCCAATATTTCCATATCTTTATCATTCATTTACTTGTTTCATCGACCTCCTCACACCTCCCTTTTTTGTATTCTAGTTCAATTAGCTATTTCAGCAAATCCTTTCCATCTTTCTCAATTTTTGTTCCATACTTTATCTTAACACAATCTAACTTTATATTTTCCACTTAACAACCAGTTTTTGCTTAATTCTTTATAACATTTCTGCTAAAACCATATAACTTCATTCCAGCATTCTACTAATTTTGCAGTATTTCTGTAAATATACTTTAAATTTTTTCCAGTCTTCTTCCACCGACTCTTCTCCCTGGTCTCGGATTCTGCCAGTCATTTCTGCCAATTCCATGTAGTCCATCAGCTTCATCTGCCATTCTAGAAAAATATATATATCAAGGGGTTGGAGAAACAAGGTTTTAAATGGGTTGGGTGGCCATCTATCAGGAATTCTTTGACCGTGGTTCCTGAATTGCCAAGGGTTGGGCTAGATGACCCTTGGTATAATAATAATAATAATAATAATAATAATAATAATAATAATAATAATAATAATAATAATTTATTTCTTATATCCCGTTCATCTGGCTGAGTTCCCCCAGCCACCTTCCAACTCTACGACTTTATGATTCTTTTATTCTATACACGGCTTGCAACCAGGGCAGGATTTCAATTCGCCTCGCCTGTTTCCCTTCAGTCACTGTAGAAAACGCCAAGCAAGATGGACCAACATTTTATACATGTGCGTTAGCACATGCATATGTTTTCTTGTGACGTCTGCTGTTTGTTTCTTTTAAATAAATGATCGAATGATCAGGAAATGAAATGTCATGAAATGAACAAAGCTTGCAGTCAGCCGGTCAGAATATGGTTACAGGATTTTTTTTCAATGAATCCGGGGACACTTTTTTTAAGTTGTGTAGCAACAGGGAGTCAGTGGTGGGGATGGTGAGGCAAAAGACCCTGGGCCCAAGCAGACATGCATATTGTATAAAGGTGCAAAGCCCTTCTTTCGCACCCTGTGCGCAGAGTTTTTAAAAAACTGGGTAATGGCACGCCCCCCACCTCCTGAGGCTTCGCTGATCTCCTGCCCCCTTCCCTCTTTGTTTTGACAGATCAGGGGAGGCTCAGGAGTCACGGGCGGGCGGCTGTTGCCCGGGAGGGGCGCAAGGCAGGAGGTTTCTCTGCCAGGCAAGGTGCAAAGCCCTTCTTTCACACCCTGTGAAACATAAATGCGCAGAGGTTTTTTTTAAAAAAAACTGGGCCCACATGCGACTCCCGAGCCTCCCCCGATCTGTCAAAGGGAAGGGGGAAGGAGATCTGTACCGCTGGACGTCCCTGGTTTTCCTTTTTTTATATATAATATTTTATTGTAGTTTTCACAAAATAAGACAAACAGAAAAGAACAGGGAAAAAAATATATAAGATAACAACAATTAAAAACAACAATTAAAAACAATTCCATCTTTCAAAGCATATCTTGCATTAGCTTGTTTCTTGGACTTCCTCACACCTCCCCCCTTGTATTCCAGTTCAGTAAATCCTTTCCCTCTTTACCTTTATCTTAATTTTTGTCATAATATTTTAACTTTCCCTTTCCCTCTGTTTAACATTCCATTTTCCCCTAGTATTTCTAACTTTATTGCTAAAAACCCCTTAACTTCAATCCAACCTCATTCCATCATTCATTAATTTTACATTGTTTCTGTAAATAATCTTTAAATTTCTTCCAATCTTCTTCCACCAACTCTTCTCCCTGGTCTCGGATTCTGCAGGTCATTTCTGCGAATTCCATGTAGTCCATCACCTTCATCTGCCATTCTTCCAGAGTGGGTAGTTCTTGTGTCTTCCAATACTTTGCGATGAGTATTCTTGCTGCTGTTGTTGCATACATAAAAAAAGTTCTGTCCCTGGTTTTCCTTCAGCAGTGGCAGCAGCTGTCTCAGCAACCCAGAGTCAGCCTGGTAGCACAGTTGGCTCTGGCCGGCTTCAGGTGCTGCTCATTCCTGTGGCACAGGAAAAATGGTGGGCACCACGGCACAGAGCAGCTCCTGAAGCTGGCCACAGCCAAGTGCGCTACCAGGCTGGCTCCAGGCTGCTGAGGCTGCCGCTGCCACGTTTCCCGGGGACAGATTTGCAAATCCGGGGACTGTCCCCGGGAACCGGGGATGTCTGGTAACCCTAAGTCAGAAACCTTGCACCTATGCGAAGTTGGAAAAATGAAAAGGAAAAAAAAAGTGTTTAAGTTTATCACCCATCCTCTCCCCCTCTAATCTCTCCCCCTACCTCCGGGTACCATATTGTGTTACACTGAACGTAACACAAAGACTTCATAATCTGTACCCCAAAAAATAAAGACATTGCACGTTCTTTTGTATTTTGTATTTGTCTTTTTATATAATTTTTTTATTGGGTTTTACATTTTTTTTCAAAACCAGAAAGGGAAGTTAAGGGAAGTCATACGGGGGGAGACAGTGGGAATTTATTTTGTAAATATATTGTTAGATGTGATTTGGTGGGGGAGGGGTGTATTTCATGAGAATCTTCAATATTTTTTTTTAAAAAAGAATTGAACCCCCCCCCCAGCT
Source organism: Podarcis tiliguerta (assembly GCF_965153285.1). Taxonomy (NCBI): domain Eukaryota; kingdom Metazoa; phylum Chordata; class Lepidosauria; order Squamata; family Lacertidae; genus Podarcis; species Podarcis tiliguerta. Next base: position 2,214,186 of record NC_139549.1, read on the forward strand.
AGAATTTCTACTTCCTAACCTGAACTGAAGGATGCATATCCAATTTGTGCTCAATCTTTACATTATTTTCCTATTTTTCTATAACAATGTGGAAGCATTACATCTGCATGTATATAAATATATAAAAGGATGTCACATAGAGGAGGGAGAAAGGTTGTTTTCTGCTGCTCCAGAGAAGCGGACACGGAGCAATGGATCCAAACTACAAGAAAGAAGATTCCACCTCAACATTAGGAAGAACTTCCTGACAGTAAGAGCTGTTCGACAGTGGAATTTGCTGCCAAGGAGTGTGGTGGAGTCTCCTTCTTTGGAGGTCTTTAAGCAGAGGCTTGACAACCATATGTCAGGAGTGCTCTGATGGTGTTTCCTGCTTGGCAGGGGGTTGGACTCGATGGCCCTTGTGGTCTCTTCCAACTCTATGATTCTATGATTCTATGAATTAAGTTCGTAACCAGAGTTCGTAACCAGAGTACGAATTAAGTTCGTAACCACAGTTCGTAACTGTAATGCAACTCGTTCTCGGAGAATTTTATCCAGCAATTAAAGACCAGCCAATGAGCTTAATTTAAGGTTTTGGTTTGCTTTTTTTTAAAAAAAGAACACTGTATTCCACCATAGGAGCCACCAGGTGGAGATCTTTCACAACACAACGGGGTGGAGGTTGTGAGTCTGTTCTTGTTGGAGAGTGTATTGTGATGTAATGGAACCATCCGATCATTTCAAACACCCGGGGGGGGGGGGCGTGGCATCATCCTGCTCGTTATGTGATCCTGATTGGTTGGGATTATCCACCTTTATGGGTTCATGTGGAGACCACAAACTGAAGGGGCTCGGCAAATACCACTGTGAAAATTCAACGTTCATTATACACCTTTATTATGCGTTATATTCATGATACGACTTCATTATACACCTTAGGCGCCAGGCAAAAACTTTCCTTTTTAACCAGGTCTTTGGTGATCTGATTGACATCCTATACCCTTTTGGGGGGAGAGTGTGTGTTATTCGGTTGTTGTTTTTATTTTGATTATATATATTGTGGTTTTTATGTTGATCTTTTATGTGAACCGCCCTGAGACTTCAAGGTATAGAGATGTACAGTGGTACCTCGGGTTAAATACTTACTTCGTTCCGGAGGTCTGTACTTAACCTGAAACTGTTCTTAACCTGAAGCACCACTTTAGCTAATGGGGCCTCCTGCTGCTGCTGCCATGCCAATGGAGCATGATTTCTGTTCTCATCCTGAAGCAAAGTTCTTAACCTGAAGCACTATTTCTGGGTTAGTGGAACCTGAAGCGTATGTAACCTGAAGCGTATGTAACCCGAGGTACCACTGTATATAAATTCAGTAAATAATAATAATAATAATAATAATAATAATAATTCTAAGACTTGAGTCCTAACTACGAGTATCTGGGTGTAAGCATGATTGAATTTGTTGGCGCTTAATATGAAGCAGGCTTGCAAATCTGTGTTTAAAAAGAATGTTTATATTACAGTATAATGAGGATGGGAAGGGTTGTGTCGATGAACAATTTTATTGTGTAAATAACGTTGTCTTGTCTTTTCTTTTCCTCTTTTGATTTTTTTTACTTTGTATATTTGTTATTTCTTTTCTTTATATTTTTCCTTTTCCTCTTTTTCATTACTTTAGAAATTTCCTATTCTCTACATAATTTTTGTTTTCTTCATATGTAAAGAGATAGCATATAGACACGTACATTTTTAATCAATGAAGAATTTAAAAATTAAAAATGCAAAGCTCCATGCTGCAAATTCTGAAAGAGATTTAACTATTCTTGAAAAAGCTGCGATGGTTTTCTTAACAGTGTTTTATTTCTTTTTTAAACACACACACACACACACACACAAAATTAACCCATGTTTGTTATCAACAAGAATGTAATACTATTGACTTATGGAAGGTTAATATGAAATTTACAGCTTGTTATACTTTAAAAGAAAACTTTATAAAGATGCAATTCCGATGGTACCTGACACCACTAAAATAATCTAAAATGTATAAGAATGTTTCAAGTAAATGTTGGAGGTGTGGGGAAGCGGAAGGCTCAATGCTACATCTGTGGTGGACCTGTAAGAAACTAAATGAATATTGGGATGTTATTTATAATGAACTCAAAAGAAATATTAAGGTATCTTTTTGCAAAGAAACCGGAGGCTTTTCTTCTGGGGAGATTAGGCCCAGATACACCTAAAGGCGTGAGAGAAATATTCTTGTACGCTACGGTAGCGGCAAGAATATTAATTGCCACAAATTGGAAGGGAGAGAAAATACCTTCCAAGCTGGAGTGGCGAAATAAACTGCTGGAATATGCCGAGTTGGCTAAATTAACAGAAAAACTGAGGGGTCGCTCTGATCAGACATTTATTAGGAAATGGGATATGTATAGAACATATGTATAGAAATGGGACGCAGGTGGCACTGTGGGTTAAACCACAGAGCCTAGGGCTTGCCGATCAGAAGGTTGGCGGTTCGAATCCCCGGGACGGGGTGAGCTTCCGTTGCTCAGTCCCTGCTCCTGCCAACCTAGAAGTTCAAAAGCACGTCAAAGTGCAAGTAGATAAATAGGTACCACACTGGTGGGAAGGTAAACGGCATTTCTGTGCGCTGCTCTGGTTCGCCAGAAGCGGCTTATTCATGATGGCCACATGACCTGGAAGCTGTACGCCTACTCCCTCGGCCAATAAAGCGAGATGAGCGCCGCAACCCCAGAGTCGGCTACGACTGGACCAAATGATCAGGGGTCCCTTTACCTTTACCTATATGTATAGAAGATATTTAAAGGATTATTGTAATAACTTTACGTCTGTGGCAGCCTTTGAATGACTTCTGCAGTAGGATGGATAGCTATGAGAAAATACAATATTGGTGAAATATAACAAAAAAAAATAGACACAAACAGTGCGCTTGATAGAATAAGTTGCAGATACATGCTGGGGTGACGGGAAGTTGTTAGGAATCCAAGAAGAGTGATGTGGAATATTAAGTTGTATTTTTTCTTTTTTTCTTCCCACAACAAGCACTCTGTGAGGTGAGTGGGGCTGAGAGACTTCAGAGAAGTGTGACTAGCCCAAGGTCACCCAGCAGCTGCATGTGGAGGAGCGGAGACACGAACCCGGTTCCCCAGATTACGAGTCCACCGCTCTTAACCCCTACACCACACTGGCTCTCCACTTCAGTGCTCACCACTTCACAAGATTTCACTTATGCACCTAGGGGCCCAGCACATAACTCCCACTTAAGTGGAGTGTCACCTGTACTCATTCAGGAGGGTGAACTGGGAGGAAGAACTACTGAGAGATCTGGAACAACTTGGAAGAAAATAGCAGAGGGGGTGTACGCTACAGGTCTCCGATTTCTTCCCTTTGACTTCCAGTTTTCCTTCATGAAAACGATACCGTTCTTGATGTTGTTAAAAAGTGTGGCTCTTACTGTAACAACTTAATGGTGAGTACCGGCCCCTATTTTCCTAGGAAAAAAGCACTGCGTAGAATCCAGTTCTGCTGGTGAAGGTATAAAAATGACACACACATATACACCCAGTCTATTGAGAGGGGAACAGAGAATTTACAGAAACGAAACAGAAGGGGAAGGAGCTACACAATTAGGGAGACAATTAACAGAATGATTGTATTTTGCAGAACAACACTATTTTTCTAAGGACGGTAGAAGCCTGGTGATACAAGCAAGTATACAACAATCTTTTAATTCCAAACAGAAGCTTAACACTCACACTGAGAACAGAAAGAGGTAAAATGGGGAATGTAGGGTTGCAGTCAACTAACTCTTTCTTAGAGTAGACCCATTGAAATGAATGGACCTATGTCATTCATTTCAAAGGGTCTACTCTGAGTGGGACTAGAATCCTTTAGTTCAAAGGAAAGGGTGAATACAATAAAATACATAGGAAAAACAGGGTACTTAAACCAACTCAGAGTAGGCCCAGTGATGGGCATGACTAACTTGGGTCCATTAATTTCAACAGGTGGTGTCCAATATTAGCCCTACCCAGTGTAGATCCGCAGATATTAATGAACGCAACTAACTTAGGACCATTATTTTCAATAGGTCTCTTCTGCGTGGTTGGATACAACCCAAAGCTATTAGTTCTCTTCTCAGTCAGTCTGTGGATTTCAACATGTCTGCTCTGAGTAGGACTGATGATGGGAGGATAATAAATTACATGAATAGCATTAAAATTGATTGCGTCAACTGACCCAGCCCAGTCTCGGAAAACTATTAACATTATTAATTTAATAATATATCTGCAGATCACCATAAGGGCCAAGGGCAGGTCAGAAGCTGCCCAGAGTGGCTGGGGTGAACCCAGTCTGATGGGCGGGGTACAAATATATTATTATTATTAGCATTGAAACTGCTTAGAAATGGCTTATTGAAACTCCTTATGGGTCTGCTCTGAGTAAGTATAACCTTGGAGGCAACTCCAACTTCAAAAACAGCTCAAAACAAATTAGTCACTAGAACAGGGTGGATCCTAAAATCAAATAAAAATGGATCAAAACACATACGCCACTGTCAAAAATGAAACTTTTGCTATGAACAGTGAAATCTGTCTGCAGAATAAGGAGTCACGTTGAGTCACTGGCTGAGATCCCCATGCTTTGGGTGGGAAGGCAAGCAAGCCGTCCGTCCACCGCCACTGATGTGTGCCCGGCTCCTCAGTGCGTGAAAGTCAAATGAGTTTCTCCCACATCCCTGTCATCTTCAGAAAGGCCACTTGGTGGCTGAACAGTACTTCTTCCCAGTGCTTGCGATCTTGACGTTTTTGGGAAGCTTCTTTGAGGCCGCCAGGTTTGTGGTGTTACGGACCAGACTGGGCTGGGAGCCTTTAGTCAAAGAGACCCTGGAGCCCTTTGCCAGGGACGGCCGCGAGCCCTTGACCAAGCTTGGCTGAGAGCCTCTCGACAGGTTGGGCCGCGAAGCCCTCTTCAGGAAGTATCGCGAGGCCCTCAGCGCGCTGAACCGCGGGACTTTGGTCACAACGAGACGAGGCCCCTTGGTAGCACGTGGGAGAGTGCCCTTTGCCGGGTGTGGCTGGGTGCCCTTTGTCACATTTGCTTGTGAGGCGCTGCCTAGGCCTGGTTGTGGGTCTTCGGTTGCATAGAATACAGGGCCTTTTGTCATCCGTGGTAGCGGTCCCTTCGCCACGCGGGGTGGTGGGTCATGAATATGGGGCAATAGGTCCTTGCTTGAGTACAGCACAGGGCCTTTGGTCATACGTGGTAGCGGGGCCTTATTTAAACACGGTTGAGAGACATTGGTGGGATACATTACCGGACCTTTGGCCATACGGGGTAGAGGGGCGCCAGTGACACATGGTAGCGAGCCCTTGTTAATGGGGCCATGTCGGCCTTTGGTCATGCCACTGTATGGACATTGGGTCGGCAAAGGTTTCTGATAGATAGCTGTGTGTGGCAACGTCGGGTTCTTGTTTAGCTTGGAGTACCTGGCTGTGTGTGGGTCTGGGTAGACCGCCGCACCTCGTGGTTGATAACCAGTCACACCAGGCGGAGAGTAGAGCTGAGCGCATGGAACTTTCCCACGTGGTGGAAGGGTTTTGTATGCAGGGTATCTTGACCCATAGAACGGGTAGTATTGTGAGCCAGACCTGGGTAGCCTTTTTGAGACAAAGGGTGGCAACGGCCGACCAGATGTGTATCCATAATACGGCACCTTTTGGCTGGCCCGGCGATACCTGCAAGAAGGAATTGAGAAGGTCATCTCCTCTAAGAACATGAGAAGAGTCCTGGAGCTGAATCAGGACCAAGGCCCACCTAGATCAGCATCCTATCTTCACAGTGATCAACCAGATGTCCCAATGGAAAACCCACCAGAAGAGAGTGCAACAGCAAGTCTCTCCCACTTTCAGAGCTGTCTTTCCTATTGGGCTTACTGGTGTGTTGCGCCAGGGCGCTAGCCTCTCAGGGGCGCCCCAGCGAGTAGGGGAGCTGCATGGCTTTGCTGGCAGCCTCCCCTTTCCCTGCATGTCCGCCAGCTGTGCCCCGTCAACCATATGGCTGGCAGGTGTGCAGCTTCCTTCCGAAGCCTCCACAGGAGGAGAGCAATCCATGGAGAGACTTGGGGAAAGGTCAACAATTCTGGGAAAGGGGGGGGGGTGCCAGAGGGATCTTTGAACCACAGCACCAGATATGCTTAAGACGGCCCTCCCCACTTGTGATTCCCTACCGCTGGTACCACTCTAGCAGCAGAGGTAAAACATGCAAATGATGTGTCAGAGGATACCTGCTGAATACCTGACCTAAGTATTTTAAGAAGAAAATAACGAGGAGCAAATTAACTTGGTCAGAAAGCTGAGGAGGATTTTACGGCCACTCGGATGTTACTAGCCCAGAGATGGCAGGAAGAAACAGCCCCGACCAGAGAAGAATGTCAAATCAAGTTGATGGACTACGCCGAAACGGCAAAACTAACCAGGAAGCTCAGGAACCAAGAAGACAAGAAATTTGATAAAGGATGGGAAATGTTTGTAATGCATATACAAAATTATTGTGAACAGGTCAAAACAGCAGGATTTTAAACACACTTGTAATGTAACAGAATGTACTGATAATCTAGGAAGGTGAAAAACTGGAGAAGTACAGCGATACCTCAGGTTACAAATGCTTCGGGTTACAAACACTTTGGGTTACAAACTCTGCACCCCTGGAAGTAGTACCTCTGGTTGAGAATTTTGCCCCAGGATGAGAATGGGAATCGTGCGCCAGTGGCGTGGCAGCAGCAGGAGGCCCCATGAGCTAAAGTGGTACCTCAGGTTAAGAACGGTTTCGGGTTAAGAACAGACCTCCGGAACGAATTACGTTCATAACCCTAGGTACCACTGTATTGATATGCAGCTGAAAATAGAATCAATAGGACCCATGGAAGGGATGAGGGGAAGTCAGCAGATTCAGAGTAATCTCGATAATTAGATTCGGAATTGGTTTTGTTGTGTGTTTATGTTTTGGAAAAGCAAATAAAAATTCATTTCAAAAATAAAAATACAGTGGTACCTCAGGTTACATACACTTCAGGTTACAGATGCTTCTGGTTACAGACTCCGCTAACCCAGAAATAGTGCTTCAGGTTAAGAACTTTGCTTCAGGGTGAGAACAGAAATTGGGCTGCGGCGGCAGCGGGAGGCCCCATTAGCTAAAGTGGTGCTTCAGGTTAAGAACAGTTTCAGGTTAAGAACGGACCTCCAGAACGAATTAAGTATTTAACCCGAGGTACCACTGTAGATTAATTGCATTCCATCATCCCCCCCCCCTTAAGTTGAGAAAAAGGATTTTCTCTCCCGAATCCTGAGTGAAATGATAGAATCATAGAATCCTAGAGTTGGAAGAGACCACAAGGGCCATCGAGTCCAACCCCCTGCCAAGCAGGAAACACCATCAGAGCACTCCTGACATATGGTTGCCAAGCCTCTGCTTAAAGACCTCCAAAGAAGGAGACTCCACCACACTCCTTGGCAGCAAATAGATAGATACTGTATGTGGTGTAAAAAATTAAAATCATCATGAATCTTGAACGGTAAAAAAGAAGAGAAGAGAAGAGAAAGCTGAGCAGGATTTGGAGAGCTTGGCTTTCTCTCGAGCTCATCCATTTGTCTCCCAAAGCCACACCTGCTTACCGATGAGAGAAGTTCAGTGGAAGACCAGGAGCAGCATCCTCCATGTGCACCAAATCAGGAGCAGAGACAAAGTCACTGGGAGTTACTGGGAAGAAGTTATGTAGCAACCTGGAATTATAAAGGGGTGAGTGGGTAGCAGAATTTCATAATTTCACATCGTTTTTCAGTATTATCCAAGTTCTTCTCTGCTTTCCCCCTTTCATAACTAAATCTCACATTTATTGACTGCTTCATTTATTTATTAGAGTATATCTACAGGACGCGGGTGGCACTGTGGGTAAAACCTCAGCGCCTAGGACTTGCCGATCATATGGTCGGCGGTTTGAATCCCCGCGGCGGGGTGCGCTCCCATCGTTCGGTCCCAACGCCTGCCAACCTAGCAGTTCGAAAGCACCCCCGGGTGCAAGTAGATAAATAGGGACCGCTTTATAGCGGGAAGGTAAACGGCGTTTCCGTGTGCGGCTCTGGCTCGCCAGATGCAGCTTGTCACGCTGGCCACGTGACCCGGAAGTGTCTGCGGACAGCGCTGGCTCCCGGCCTCTAGAGTGAGATGAGCGCACAACCCTAGAGTCTGTCAAGACTGGCCCGTACGGGCAGGGGTACCTTTACCTTTACCTATATATCTACACACATCACACAAATCACCATTATTATTATTAATATATACCCAGGGGTCTCAGGGCGGTTCACAGAATAAAATCAAGATATAAAACCACAAAATACCTAATAAATACAAAAACAACCCAATACCCCCCCCCCAAAAAAAACCCCCCACATTTTAAAAGGGCATAGGATGCAAATCAGTTCAGCCAGAGGCCTGGTTAAAAAGAAACATTTCCACCTGGTGCCTAAAGGTGTATAATGAAGGCACGAGGTGAAATATATTGTTATTTCATAAAAATATATGTTATGGACGTGTGCAATAAAGTCATTAACACATGAAATGATAACTTCCTAAAACGGAGAATAAACCAAATTAATTCTGTAAAAATGCTTGGTGAAAGAGAAATGAAACCAAAAAGTGAAAATGTTCTGGATGGCCTGCAAGCGCCATCTAGGTAGTCAAGATAACTCCAGGACTAGTTTCTGCAAGAATGATCTCATAGATGTTTCTTGTTTTGATCTATGCTAATCGGCTTCCTTCGATGCTCTCTTTGCCTGTGGGCTTGGGACGCATAGCTAATTGGGACAGGGGAGGTTTCTTACACCGACTGCTCGTCAACTCCTCCCTTATCTTAGAGATGAATGAGAATTGGGGAGGGGACCTCTAAGCCAGCAGTGAGTGAATGGCGCCACTGATGCCAGCTTACGCCACTGATGCCCAGTACGTTTCCGAGCACAATTCAAAGTGTTGGTGCTGACCTTTAAAGCCCTAAACAGCCTCGGTCCAGTATACCTGAAGCAGCGTCTCCACCCCCATCGCTCTACCCGGACACTGAGGTCCAGCACCGAGAGCCTTCTGGCGGTTCCCTCACTGCGAGAAGCCAAGTTACAGGGAACCAGGCAGAGGGCCTTCTCGGTAGTGGCGCCCTCCCTGTGGAACGCCCTCCCACCAGATGTCAAAGAGAACAACAACTACCAGACTTTTAGAAGACATCTGAAGGCAGCCCTGTTTAGGGAAGCTTTTAATGTTTGATGTATCACAGTATTTTAATATTCTTTTGGAAGCCGCCCAGAGTGGCTGGGGAAACCCAGCCAGATGGGCGGGGTATAAATAATAAATTATTATTATTATTATTATTATTATTATTATTATTATTATTATTATTACATAGCTTCCTTTGTGTATAGTAGGCAAACTAAGTCCCGGGGCCCGAATCCGGCCCAATCGCCTTCTAAATCAAATTCACTCTCTTTTCTTTAGCTGCCAAGCCAGTAATTTGCCCGGCTAGTTAGCGAACTCAAAATTTCTCTGTCTCGTTCATCTTAATTTCCACTCCATTTCTTCATAGAATATTGCGATTGTAGCATTTTAATATTTCTTTTTTATTTCCGCATTATCTGGCTTCGTATATAATTCTATTTCATTCCTCCTAATCTCTTCTACCACTTCTTCTTTTCTTTCTCTTTTCTTTTAATTGAGTTTTGCTGTATAAAAAAAACTCCTCTAAGAACAGCTTTGCTGGCATCTCAAACGATTTTTAAGTCAGTATCTTTATTTAAATTGAAATCGAAGAGTCAGCGTGTTTTTACATGAGTAGAATGTGTCCTTTTCGTTAAAATGCATCTCTGGGTTATTTGTGGGGCATAGGAATTCATTCATCCCCCCCAAAATATATATATATATATATATATATATAGTCCGGCCCCCCACAAGGTCTGAGGGACAATGGACCGGCCCCCTGCTGGAAAAGTTTGCTGACCCCTAGCTTAACACATTGGTACCTTGTGGACAAATCTCTCAGTCTGTAACAGCAGTGGGGCTTTCATGCTGTGTTGCAAATTTATCATGTTCCAAATTATCTTTCTTGGTTTGTTTACAAGCTATAAATGGATGTTTCTCAAAAAAAAAGAAAAAAAAGTGGGGGGATATCAGGTCATGATACAGATAAATGTTTAAATTACCCAAAAAGGCACATTGCAACAACAACACGATAATAAAATGATGAACTAGTAATAATAATAATAATAATAATAGTAAATAATAATAATAATACCAATCAATAAAAATCAAGAGGAATAAAATCATCCCACCAGCTAATAATAGCATAATCTGTCATCTATACTCTGGTAATCTCTGGGTTAGATTACAGCAATGTGTTATACATTGGGGCTGCCTCTGAAGATGGTTCAGAAACTTCAGCTGGTGAAGAATTCAATGACCATAACTAACTGAAGTAAATTGATTTCAATAGGTCTACCCTGAGTAGGACTTAGTTGGATACAATCCAGTGACTACCCTTCTGTCCCTCCCCCACATACTAGAAAATGAGGTCAGAGAAGGGCATTTGAGACCCATCCTCGAAGGTTTACATCCAGGACAAAATCCATAGAAAGAAAACATCACTACTAGTCTCGTCAAATCTCTTTTAGGCTTCTTAGAAATCCCTCAGATGTTTTCTTCCAAGGAAGGATGTTGAATAATATTTTGGATGCCACCTTAGGCGCAGTTGACAAACAACATAAAATTGTGCAAGAGGCAGGCACACACCCTTGCGAGATTTTGAGAGGCTTATGCCAAGGGTTTGGGCTCCAGACCTTCTGTCTCACTTATACATTGCCTAAGAGACATCCAAAATTGCTTCCGATTTCATTCTTAGCATCATCTTCTGCTGGGAGGAAAAGCAGGCAAAGCCCCTCTTTTGTATTCCACCTTGAAAACTCTGCTAGTTCCCACAATGCACACACCACCTCACACGCTTCTTTGGAATCGTTCAGATCTTTTCTCCCAGAGCCAAGGGTACAACCCAATTCACAACATGTGACATTTCACACAAATAGCAAAATTCCACCAAATGCTCCAGTTTGGACAAATATACCAGGATGAGAGTCTCACAATGATGCAGAATATTAGACCTTCAGGCGTCCTGGTCCCATTTAAAGTTTGTCTCGAAGCAATATCCAGAAATTCAGTAGCAGAGAGTGCACAGAGAGGGGGAAAACAGTTCCTAACTTACCAGACTTCCAGACGCAAACGAGTCTGGACAGAAGTGTCAGCAAAGGCTTAGGATGAGGAGAGCTTTTTATGTGGTTTTAAAAATCCCCCTGAGGGACGTGAGGCACTTCTGCTGGGGCGACGTCACTGGCAACCTGCAAATCGTGATCCGGGGTAATATGCTAAGCTTACAAATGATGGCTCTTTCTTCCTCCTCCTAAAACATTAAATTAAATTGCAAAGACGTCCATTGGAAGTCCTACAGCTTGCAAGCAGGGCTGTGCCTCATGCAAAATGCATGCCACCGATCAGCAACAGCTACTTGCTGAATCGAATTCATGGGATTATCAAGCTGGAAGGTACTTCAGTTTATGTCATCTAGTCAGCCCTACAAACTTTGGAGGGGCTACACAGCAGAAGGCAACTTTCTGCTTAAATGTCTTCAGGAACGGAGATCCCACCAGATTGAGCCAGTCTTTTCCACCGTCTGGAAGCTCTTATTACCTCAGCATCCTGTTCTCACAGTGGCCAACCCTCGATAAAGAAGGACATTTTCGCTGGCCAGGTTTAATTCAAACCTCCTTTGGGGAAGGTTCTCCAGCAGGGTGGAAGGAGAAAGAACTTGCCCATGTGAAGACCACCTGGTGGAAACCCTCACACATATGATTCTTAATTATAAACTATATGCTGATCTCCGTCAGCAATTTCTAGATCAACTCTGTATCCCCAAATGGAAACCAGAGTTGGAGGTCATACATTTTCTATTACTGGGGAATGATCAGGAGCTTACCAAGTTAGTGGCTAAATATTGGAGATGTTTCAACTTCCCTCCATTTCTTGTTTTCCACTTAAGATATCCAAATTTTCACAAGTTTGTTTTGTTTGTTTGCTTTTTTAGGATCTCGTGAAAATTCACCAGCATCTCAGTGCAAAATTCTCCCAATGCAGGTGTCCCAAGACCGTGGACAACCGGTAGTGTACGAGCTTCATTCAGGTGGTCAGCAGCATCTATGTAAAAATATAGTGGTACCTTGGTTGTCAAACGTAATCCTTTCCAGGAGTCTGTTCGACTCCCGGAACTGTTCGAAAACCAAGGTGCAGCTTCCAATTGGCTGCAGGAGCTTCCTGCACATCAGATGTTCAGCTTCCAAAAAACGTTCGCAAACTGGAACACTGACTTCCGGGTTTGTGGCATTCGGGGAACCGATTTGTTCGGGAGCCAAGCCGTTCGAGAACCAAGGTACCACTGTACAGGTAAAAACCATACAGCACTGAGCACTGCACATTACTGTTGCTGCAACGGGGAGAAAAATAATTAAGTGTTCCACCAAGACCCTCAGTGATTTTCAAGAGGAATGGGGTGGGGCGAATGGTTGGGAAACACGGTCCTGACATACCCATCCTTAAATATATGCACCTTTGCAATGCAATCTTCCCAAATACAACACAAATTTGCTTGTGCCGTTTTCATAAATATATGCATTCTTGTGCAAATTTCACCCCAACAGAGACATTTTGTTACAAGTTGCTTGGCTGGAGAGCAGCTTTGCAAAATTCAGAGACGTGTGAATTTTTGGAGGATGCCTGTTTTTCAGTTTGCAGGTTGTTTTGAAAAGTCCAAATTAGGTAGTTTCACCTTTAAAGGCTAACTGAATTGGATTTCTCTTCTATCAGTTGGTCTTATCACTTAGAAGGTTATCCTAACGTTTGTGCCATAATCTGCCTCGCTACAGTTTCCTACCCTCTGGTACAAAAGAGAACAAGTCTGCTCTGCCTTCTGCACTTCAAATACTCTAATACATCATTAGTGTAGGGAATTCTTTTTACCAATAGCTGTGGCAATAGTCCCCAGCTAAAATGGGTTTAGGGTATGGCAGTACATAAACCCCTTGGTCTGATTTGTGGCTCAAATATGGAAATCTAGATGAGGACCAATCTGGTCAAGAATGATCCAGACCGTGCCTGACCTGATCTGGATCTGAATCAGGATCTTACAAATCTCTAGAAATCCTATTGGTCTGCATTGTGAAATGAAAACATGTTGGAGGTTTTTGTTGGGGAGAGGGTTACATAGGGACATAAAATTGGGGGACACTATAAGCCTCTCAAGAGGAGATTCGCCTTGCCAAATTTGAGAAGAGTAGTTCCATGGCTTTTCACATAGACACATCTGAAGTATACAGTGTTTTAAAATTAAGATGGACATAAAGTTTTTGCTTTTGCACGTAGAGATATGAAGTTGGCAAACTTGGTGGCCCCTACAGAGGGGATTAACTCTCCCAAAGTACAGATGAGTAACTTCAGGGGCTTTTATTCTATCCAATCAAGTCCTTCTTATGGTTTATGGTTTGTGGTTACAAATTGGTAATAATAAACAGACAGACAGACAGACAAATGGACAGCCATTAAAAAAAAATAAGGCTGGTACTGGGGTTGATTGAGAAAGGACAGAAAACAAGCACAAGTTCCCAAAATATGTTGTTGTTGTTCAGTCGTTTAGTCGTGTCCGACTCTTCGCGACCCCCTGGACCAGAGCACGCCAGGCACTTTCTGTCTTCCACTGCCTCCTGCAGTTTAGTCAAACTCATGCTGGTAGCTTCGAGAACACTGCCCAACCATCTCGTCCTCTGTCGTCCCCTTCTCCTTGTGCCCTCAATCTTTCCCAACATCAGGGTCTTTTCCAGGGAGTCTTCTCTTCTCATGAGGTGGCCAAAGTATTGGAGTCTCAGCTTCAGGATCTGTCCTTCCAGCAAGCACTCAGGGCTAATTTCCTTTAGAATGGATGCATTTGATCTTCTTACAGTCCATGGGACTCTCAAGAGTCTCCTCCAGCACCATAATTCAAAAGCATCTATTCTTTGGCGATCAGCCTTCTTGATGGTCCAGCTCTCACTTCCATACATCACTACTGGGAAAACCATGGCTTTAACTATACGGACCTTTGTTGGCAAGGTGATGTCTCTGCTTTTTAAGATGCTGTCTAGGTTTGCCATCGCCTTTCTCCCAAGGAGCAGGCATCTTTTAACACGCTTTTACCCTCGCAAGATGGAATGCATTGCCCTCAGTTGTACTTGAGGGACGATTCCTACAGATTCCACACAATAAACACTAATGTCCCTGTGGAGATGGCAGTACCGAATTGGTGGCGCATGCCCTTGTGGCTTGCACTCTTTATAAAGGCTTGAGGAATGAGATTATCACCCCTCTCTTGTTGTCCATTCCGGGTCACCTAGCCACTGCCCCAGTGTCCTTTCTCCTGGCAGATCAGGAGGAGCAGGTGACAGCAAAGGTTGCAAGGTTTTCAGCTGTGGCAATCCGAATAAGGTCCACTGTTTGACTGCTGATTCAGGACCCTAAAGTGTGTTTTATATCATCGACTTTTTATTTCTGTTCATTGGTATATTGCATTGCGGTTTTGTTGCCATGGCCGATGGCTGAAGCAAATAAAGATTCGTTCATTCATTCAAGCACAAGCTGAACAAATGACTCCCAACAGTTTAGCAAACACTTTTTAAGAATCAGAATTTACAAAGGATGCCGCTGAGGGTGGAATTTAGTGATGGTAGGAGCTGTTTGACAGTGGAATGGACGACCTCAGAAGATGGTAGACTCTCCTGCAATGGAGGCTTCAAACAGAGGTCGGATGGTTGTCTGTCAGTGATTCTTCAGCTGTGGTTCATGCATTGGACTAGATTAGCCTTGAGACCCCGTCCAACTCTACAGTTCCATGATGCTATGAAATATTTGCATCGCTTCCCACGTATCTTGATTGGATTTGCAGAAATTTGAAACTCAAAGGACAGCTGTGATTCAGTTCATGTGTTCCTTCAGCAAATACAAATTAGATAGACTGTGCATTACATGGGCAGAATTTTGGAAACATAATTCATGGCAGAACTGAGAGAGTTTTGCTTTTTTCCCCCTGGGGTCCAGGAAGCATATTTCGTCATCACCTCTTGGTAGGCTTGCCAGGTCAGACCCATCCCAGACCCTGCAATTTCTGGGCCCACGAATGAGACCTAAGCAATGTCATGTGGGTGGCCCACCTTGATGTCAGATGAATTGGGAGAGTGGAAGAGGGCAGATTTCCCAGACAATCAGTGCAGTAATTTCCAGCTGGGTCTGCTGGGCTGAAGCTTGCAAGCTGCATGCATAGTCTTCTTAAAATATATCTTTTCAAAGGTGCTCTCAGCTGCTGAAGATTCAAGCCCTACACTGACCGCTTGAAGGCTGCAGGTCAGTCCTGGAGGTCTGGCACCCCGACTCCTTGGAGACAGGCCTGGAGAGAAGGGACAGAGCGAGTATCCAGAGTTACTTGGGACCAACCAGGAACAGGAGATCCAGCAAGAGGGAAAACCTTTTGTTTTCGTTCTGCTTTTCAAAAACAGCTGTGGGGGAAATAACTTACTAATAGTGGCACGAATCTTGCCCCAGCTAATTCCAGAGCAAGGCTGAGATGAGCGTTTGGCTGCCGACACCTCCCTAAGTAATGTTCTTACTTTGTGTGTGGGTCTGAGGATGCAGAGATATTAACATCCATGATAATATCGTGCTTTGTATTTAAGTGGTTTTAATTAACATTTGGAAAGCCTCAGGAGTTCCTTTCATCCCAGAGAACCTCGCCTAGGCTCCATGGGGTAACCAGGACGTGTTATTAAGTGTGATGACTAACCCCCTCTCACTCATTAGTATAAACATGGGAACAATCAGAATCAGTGAATCTGAACATTTTTACTCGAGAACAAAGGCAGAAATTGTATCCAGATCTTCATCCTTGGGATGCATATTCAAGTCAATCCAGGATGCACCTTTAATTTAATTCAGGATGTGATTTAGGACCCTCTTCAATTAGACTCACTTATCAGAAAGGCGTAAGGGACGCGGGCGGCGCTGTGGGTTAAACCACAGAGCCTTGGGCTTGCCGATAAGAAGATCGGTGGTTCGAATCCCCACGACGGGGTGAGCCCCCTTTGCTCTGTCCATGCTCCTGCCAATCTAGCAGTTTGAAAGCACACCAAAGTGCAAGTAGATCAATAGGTACCGCTCCGGCGGGAAGCTAAACGGCGTTTCCATGCGCTGCTCTGGTTCGCCAAAAGTGGCAGCTTAGTCCTGCTGGCCACATGACCCGGAAACTGTACGCTGGCTCCCTCAGCCAATAAAGCAAGATGAGCGCCGCAACCCCAGAGTCGGTCATGACTGGACCTAATGGTCAGAGGTCCCTTTACCTTTACTATCAGGAAGGCAGGGTATGAATGAAATGAAACAAAAGATATGAAACCAAAAGCAGCCCTTTCTAAGACACTTTACACGCAGTTTACACATAATCCGAGGCAACTCATTGACAAAGTCCAGCCACAATTCCTCTTGAACGTTCTCCAGAGAAGGGCAACGAAGGCAGTGGGTGAGGGAACATAGAGGGCAGCTCCTATAAGGAAAGCTTTCTGCATGTAAAGCAAGATGCTCTACCTGTGAGCTGTGCCTCTTCCCTTAAGACACAGGAGCGTGGGAAGCTGCCTTATACCAAGTCAGATCATTGGTTCATCTAGGTCAGTTGTGCTAACACTGACTGGCAGCAGCTCTCCAGGTTGGTGGGCAGGGGTTTTCCTCAGCCCTACCTGGAAGATGCTGGAGACTGAATATGGGACCTTCTGCATGCAAGGTGAGCGTTGGATGTTGAAGAACATTGGATTTGATGGCTTTCAAAGTCCCCTCAAACTCTAGGATTCCATGATATTATTTATACCCTGTGCAACTGAGAGTAACAGGGTGCATGCCACTAATCTGTATTTTATTTTTTTCCAACAGTGGAGCCGTGACAGCTCCATTGTTCTTCAAGGAACAGTGGTTCCTCATAGCCACCTTCCAATAGAGCTAATTTAATTTCAAGCCTCACAACTACTAAATTACAGCTGCGTACCTGCCAACCCCGGGAGACAATGGGAGGATGGTTGATGTCCTTGATGCCTCTGCCTCCTCCTCCTCCCTTTTTAATGAAAAAGCAGAACAAAACAAGCACTATTGATTTGTCCTTGATTAAAATCTAGCCCCAAATGGAAGGCCAAGCCCTTGCGTTTGAGGAGGTGGAGGAGGAATGCAAATAGCCCTTTGCTGCGTTCAAGAAGAGAGTAAACACAAGGGCGTACTGGAGCTTTCGTTAAGGCCAGCGTCACCAACCTATTTGCCCTAGATCCAATCTCCCTGCCTCTCCCGTCCATTCTGCTATGCCTTACGTGTCAATGCTGCCTTTATGGAGGTCATGGGAGCCGACAATGTCAGGCACTGGGAGAAGTGCCCCGTAGATGTGACAAATTGGTCTACTGTATGGCAACTGTTGCAAGGGATGCAGGTGGCGCTGTGGGTTAAACCACAGAGCCTAGAGCTTTCTGATCAGAAGGTTGGTGGTTCGAATCCCCATGACGGGGTGAGCTCCCGTTGCTCGGTCCCTGCTCCTGCCCACCTAGCAGTTCGAAAGCACGTCAAAGTGCAAGTAGATAAATAGGTACCGCTCCGGCGGGAAGGTAAACGGTGTTTCCGTGCGCTGCTCTGGTTCTCCAGAAGTGGCTTAGTCATGCTGGCCACATGACCCGGAAGCTGTACGCCGGCTCCCACGGCCAGTAACACGAAATGAGCACTGCAACCCCAGAGTTGACCACGACTGGACCTAATGGTCAGGGGTCCCTTTATTCATGTAAAAACATGCTGATTTCCGGACAAATTCCTGCAGTGAGTGAACCGCCAGAAGGCCCTCGGCGCTGGACCTCAGCGTCCGGGCAGAACGATGGGGGTGGAGACACTCCTTCAGGTATACTGGGCCGAAGCCATTTAGGGCTTTAAAGGTCAGCAACGACACTTTGAATTGTGCTTGGAAATTTACTGGGAGCCAATGTCGGTCTTTCAGGACAGGTGTTATGGGGTCTTGGCCGCTACTCCGACTCACCAGTCTGAGAGATACATTTTAAATCAAAGGACACATTCTACTCTGATTCCTGGACTGTCCACGGGCCAGATTGAGAAGGTGATTGGGCCAGTTCCGGCCCCTGGGCCTTGGTTTGCCTACCCATGGTTTATGCCATATGAGCTCCTTCATTCATGATTGTGAGCACCTTGTTGGGAGAGCGCTCCAGGCTATCTGCAGCTCTCCAGATCTCCGAGCATCCTCTGGTGAGCAAAGCTCTGGAAAAGGCACCCCCTCCTTCTCCAGGTTAAACCACAGAGCTAGGACTTGCCGATCAGAAGGTCGGTGGTTCGAATCCCCGCGACGGGGTGAGCTCCCGTTGCTCAGTCCCTGCTCCTGCCAACCTAGCCGTTCGAAAGCACATCAAGTGCAAGTAGATAAATAGGTACTGCTCCAGCAGGAAGGTCAACAGCGTTTCCGTGCGCTGCTCTGGTTCTCCAGAAGCAGCTTCGTCCTGCTGGCCACATGACCCGGAAGCTGTACGCCGGCTCCCTCGGCCTGTAAAGCGACAAGAGCGCCACAACCCCAGAGTCGGCCACAACTGGACCTAATGGTCAGGGGTCCCTTTACTTTTTAACCTTCTCTCTTGACAAAGCAAAAGAAGGAGGCATCGTAGTTCTAAACTACTATTTATTGACACTGTATTACACAGACACAGAATCATGGTGCTCTCTCTTGTCCAGAGAGAACGGGGAAAAGTGAAAGCACATCTGTCAGAGCTGGCTCCTGGTCCCAGCTCACCAAGGACCAACGCTAGCCGGTAGTAAAGTATCAAAGTCTTTATTGAAGAATAGTTTCCATTTCCAAGCCTCAGCGTCCCAGCTCTACATCTGGAGTTTAGACCGGCGAAGCTCCGTCT